>NW_023144635.1:4272984-4517984 GCF_012932325.1 Thrips palmi
GCCCTCCGCCCGCCACAGCCACGCCGGCATGCCGCCCTGTAAACAACATTGTAATTTCAAAGTTGCAAGCAGGCGGGCTCCCCCCCCCCCCCACCCACACACACACACACACCTAAGCGCCGCAAGTGCACCTGTCAATGAGTGTCGCGCGGCCCATCCCGGCAATTGCCTTTATCTGTCCCCGACGTCAAC
This sequence comes from Thrips palmi, assembly GCF_012932325.1. Classification (NCBI taxonomy): domain Eukaryota; kingdom Metazoa; phylum Arthropoda; class Insecta; order Thysanoptera; family Thripidae; genus Thrips; species Thrips palmi. The sequence goes on from NW_023144635.1 coordinate 4,273,177, forward strand.
ACGGCCAGACCGCCGCCGCCCGCCGCACTCGCGGTTTGCCGATCGCTGTCTGCAGCCTGCGCCGCGAGGAGGCGCTGGGCTCGGCGCCCGCAAGTCTCGGCTGGGAATGGCGCGATAACTTGCGCGCATCGGCTCGAAATACCCGCCGGTCCGCGACAACGACTGCGCGACCCTTTCGCGACCACGTGCACACCTAACACACACACACACTCACACACACCCACGTCTCCCTCACGGTCGGAGGAAAACGCCCCCGGGCTTCATGGATTCCCTCCGCCCCTTCCTCTCGTCCGCGGATCCAATCCGACCCGACCCAACTTTGGTGGTTCGCGGCGCGGCGGCGCGACTACGCGGCTAGCGGCGTGCAGTCGAGTCGGGCGGCGGTGACGACGACGACGGTGGCCTCTGGTGGCAAGCACCGGCGACCCCTGAATACATTAAGGCCCGCGCTGCTCCGCGCCGCCTCGCGCCGCGCGCGGCAGCCACGTAACACACGCGGGAAGATGATAATCGCACACATGTTTGTGTACACACAAGAGCGGGCACGCACACACAGACACACGCACACACACGGACGTCCGAGGGGCAGGGCGGCGGCGCGGTGGGTGCCGAGCCCCCGCGCAGATTGCCGGGGGACCGGTTGGAGGACTAGGCCGTCTGACAGAGTCAGGCGCTGTCAGGCGGAGGCAGGGCGGTTGCAGCCTCTGAGAATGCCTCAAGTCACGTCGTTATCGGCGCCACGCAGCCACGCACCGCGCCTTGCGACGCCAGAGTGCGAAGCACGGCGACTCGACGGGCTGACGGCGCCCTGGCTCTGAGTGAGCAGCTCCCCGACGGTCTTTGAGTGTCTCTGACTGTCTTTGACGCGCACCTTGCGCCTGCAGCACCACTTGACAGCGGCGCGTCGTTATCAACTCGAACCGGCCCCGCCGCCCCGCGCAGCGCGCAGCCTCTGCAGTGCTCCGCACTGATTGCCCGCTTCCCGTGGGCGGGGCGTAGAGGGGCGGGCGGGGGTTGCAGATTCAGCAGGTGGCGCGGCCGTGCGACCGCCCGACACAGGTCGACCAAGTCCTTTGCGGTCTGCGCAGACCGACGTCGTGGCGTCTGCGCGAATCGAAGGCGGGCCGGGAGTCGAACCCACGACCTCAGCACTGGGGGCCGCGAGCTTGTTGGCGAGGCGGTGGCGCGCGCTGCAGCTGTTTCCTCATAAGCTGCGGCCGAACCCCGGGCCGGCCTGGCCGAGGCCTGGCCGCCTTCAAGACCCACTCGACCCTCCCAAGGTCCTGCCTAGGACGGCGCCCGGACACTCTTCGCTCTCGCTGCACTGGCTGCACTCGCGGGGTGGGCGCCGCGGGGGGCGGCGGCACGCATCGCCCCGACGTACTCGACGGCCTCGCGCGGCGCGCGGCAACACCACGGCGATGATCGGCCCGGCGCTCGCGCACTCGCGTCGCGTGTCGCGGTCCGCGGACAAGTGAAGTGACGGCGCGGTGCGGCGCGGGACGCCGGCGGCAGCGGGCGGCGCGGCGGGCGAACTGCGGGCGAGGCAGGCGGCGCGGCGCAGCGGGCCCACGGGGACGGGGCTACCGGGGACCCGGCGGGACCGGCGGGCTGGGGCCCCCATAGGCCTGTACTACAGCCCGTCGCACGCCGTGCCCCGTGCCCGCCGCGCAGCGACGACGCGGTGGCCGCGGCCCGCTCAGGTGTGGCGGCACTCGCTAACACTCCGTCATAAATCAGAATCTCATCATCCTCATCGGGCCACCGTCGGTCACCGCACGAAGACGCCGTCGACATCGGCGGTGCCAGCCGGCGGCGCCGGGGCCTGGCTCCGGGTTGACGGCGACGCGACGCAGCCCGCCTCGCCGCGCGCGTGCCCATACGCCGCGCCGCGTCGCGCCCGACAACAGGACGTGCAAACACGGACCGCCACCTGCCACGCCGCGAACGCCGCGGCCAGACAGAAATACACCGCGCCACCTGAGGAAGCAAGCCGCGTCGTCTGCTTCCATTTTAATTTGCATCCCACGACTACGCGCACGTATGTGTGTGTGTGTGTGTGTGTGTGATTAGTCGTCTACGCGAGGCGGGTTTGGTGTGTTCTGCTCCGTCCCTTCCTGGGGAGTGAGTCATCCGGTTAATGGAAGCGCATTTCTTGCCCCCCCCCTCCCTTCCCAACCTTGGCTCTCTCCCCTTCGGCCGCCTTCGGCCCCCGATCACCAATTCATTCATTCATTCCCGGTCCTCCCTTCCCTTTCCTCGAAGCGAGCGGCACCGCGGCGCGCACCGCTGTGGCCGAACCTCTCCTTCAATTAATAATCCGATTCAGCCGCATACTTATCGAGCCTCGGCCCGCATGCATTGGAATACGCCTCGCGGGGAGGGGGTGGGGGGGGGGGGGCACCACGGAAAATAACGAGTCGGAACTGTTGAAAACGGACGCCAAACAGGGCCGCTGTGGCCGGGGCGTTTGGCAGCCTTTAGGCCTTTGGTGGGACTGCGGCTCCACTTCCTGCAGGTGCAAGGCCGCGGCCTGGCGGCCTGGACCACCCCGGGCTGGGCCGGCGAGCCGCGCGGGCCTGAGCCTCGTGGCGCGCGTGGCGCCAGCGACATGATGAGGACCGCATTGCCCGGACGCCAGACAGCAATTCGGGCATTCGGCGGCCGGTTCCATTCCATACCGGCCCAGCGTGTCCGGCCTGCCCGGGGCAGCCAGCGGCAGCAGCGCGTGGCGCCGCCGATCGACCCGGCTGACAGTCCACGCCGTCCACGCCGTCCACGCAGCAGTCCACGCGCACCTGTCCCGGAGTCCCACCCCACACTGCTAGGAATGCCATGGACCTTAATTATTTTTAGCGACGGGGAAGCGAGCTGGGCTGTGAGCAGTGGCGTGGCGCGGCACAATTCGCAGCTCTCCGCCCCGAGTCACTTAACTTCCAAATAGTTCCGTCACGGGCCACCACGGGGCGTGTCGAAAGCGCCCCCCTCCTCCTCCCAGCAGCCCGCGGGCCCACTCCGCCGCTCTGCCACGGTCCAGGAGCGCGCCGCGGACACCAGATCCGGCGGCCGGCCCGGCTCCCTGGCCGTGGCGTGTGACATGGGCACCGCGGGCACCCACCCACGCTTGGCTAGCCCCGCTGCCCGCGACTGTGACTGCCCCCTCCCCACACGCCACGCGATGCGGGGCAAGGTCAGGGCCGCGACATGTCCGCGCACCCTCTGACGGCGACCTCGCCCCAGCCCCGCGTCCACGTCCCCGGTGGTCAAGGGCAGAGCCCCCGCGTGGTAGGCACGCCGCGCGCACGACTGCCGACGGGTCGGCCTACCCTGCCCCTGCCCCAACTCACCTTTATCTTGTCCTCGGATGAGATGGCCGAGTTGGAGCGGTAGCGGAACATGTCCATGACCTTGGTGACGGCGTTCTTGCCGGACGACGAGTCCGACCCCGCCCTCGGCCTGCTGGACTTGCCGCTGCTGCTGGGCGCCGCGCCGTCCGCGCCGTCGGCACCCGCGCCCGTCAGCGTGTTCTCGTTGGAGGAGTAGCCGCTCGTCGACGTGGAGGAGCCCCCGCGGCTCGACGACGGCGACGACATCAGGGAGTGCTGCAACATGCGAAGCAGGGGGAGGGGATCAGCCCGTGACAGCACGTCAAGCTCGCCGAGTGCGCGCACAGCGGCCGGCCCCGCCATGCCGAGCAGGCCGTCGGTGCGAGTGACTCAATTGGACGAACAAGGCATTAAACGGGTTCATTAAGGGGCCGGGAGGCGGGGCGGGGGCGGGGAGCCGAGGCTCAGCAGCCCCGCGCCGCGAGTCGCGACACGCACGCCCACACTCATTGCAAAGCCATAGAGGGCTTGACTGCCTCACAGGCCGACTCGCCGTGCAAGCACATAGACTCTGATCAAGACGTTCAAGTGGAATCGCGCGCTCAGCCGCTGCCGACCAATCGGCAGGCCACTGGGAACGCGAGCGTTGAACAGCGACTAAGCTGCCGGCCTCACCTGCATGGCACTCTTGATCTGCGAGATGACGTTCTTGGACTTGTGCTCCTTGGGGTCCTTGGGCTTGGCCTCCTTGGCGTCCGACTTGGACCGCGGCCGGAAGGCCTCGAAGATGGTGGGCCTCTTGGTGGGCGACTGCGTCATGGCGGCCGTCCACGTTTTGGTGGAGGAGGCGACGGCCGCCTTGGCCGCGGCCGCGAACACGGCCTGCTGCGCCATGAGCACGTCGTCCCCGGACCGCCGCCGCTCCTGCGACGCGGACCGCCGCTGCTTGGAGGTCTTGGACGACGCGATGGACGTCTTGGAGCCCTTGGCCGACGGCGGCCCTGACGGCGGGTTGGAGGGTGGGTTGGAGCCCGGCGCCGAGGAGGGGTTGGAGCCCGGCGCCGACGGAGGGGCCGACCCTGGCGGCACCATGCGGCCTGCGGCCGTGCCCCAGGTCCCTGCAAGAACATCAACATCGGGGTCAGCAACGGCCCTGGGTCCCTTATCCTATCCAACGACATGTGTCGCGTCGCTGCGCAGGACACCGCGGCACGCGTGACTCGTAACCAGAGCCAAACAAGAACTTGCGGAAACCGGTTGCAAAAAAAAGACGCTCACTGCGTCGAGCGGCGTCAACAACCCACGTGGTCGAGAGGCATCGCGGACGCGGACCGCGGCGGACCGCGCCGGAAGCCCCAAATGACGAGTGGACAACGGCGCGCTCTGTCGGCGGCCCGCGCGCACTACCGGGTACCCGTCGGCCGGCGGTACCCCGCGGCGCAGAGACTCCACACGCCACGCCGCCGCGGCCGTCGCAGCGGATACCAACCTGCGCGCGGCCTGTGGCCGGACTCGTCCCGGTCGTCCAGCGGCATCGTCGGCAGCGGCTGCGACCCCAGCTCCTGAAACAAGGAAACAAGAAGACACACTTGAGTCAGCAGGAAAGAGGAGTCGCGGAAACGAAATGAATAAAATAAAATGCCGGGGCGAGGGGCGAGGGAGACAAAGTGTCAGCGCAAAGGTTCCGCCAGCCCGTCGTGCCCCTGCCTCTGAGACTCCGAGCGGCGGGGTGCCTACCGCGCCACCGTGACGGCGCGGCGCGCGGCACGGCAGGGCTGTGCTTCTGCTGGGATGGGATTCGATTACGGCGCCGTCGCGCGGCCAATCAGGGCAAAGTACTACGCAGGCAGGCAGGAAGGCAGGCAGCAGGGAAATCGGGTTCCAGTAAGAGGCGACAGCACGCGCCCATCCCACCCATTTCACTCGCCGCGGCTTCCCCGAGAAGAACTCGGCGTCGACGGCGAGGTGCACGACGACGGCGTCCTCCCCCGTACCTTCATGAGGCTGTTGGCGCGCGCGCGCCACCCGTGCAGCATGGCGTCGCTGGGGCGGCCAGAGCAGGGCGAGTAGGACTCGGAGTAGGGCGAGCAGGAGGAGCAGCCTCCGCGGTCCACGAGTCCACCTTGTGGTTATCACGGCGCCACGCACCGCCACACTGTAGGGACGGCCGCTATCTCGACTCGGCGGCGCAGGCGAGGCGGGCGAGGCGGTCGCACTACCGCTCTGCCGCACTGGCGGTGGACGAGCGCCGCGAGCACCAAGCACCCGGCCGGGGAGCAAGGCTGGCCTGGGTAGGCCCACCAGGCCCACGCTCACACCGACACACGCCCAGTCGGCCACTCGGACGGCCAAACGGCCACACCGCCGCTAAGCTGGCCGTTGTTTACCGCTCTGGCGCGAAGCGGCGCGAGGCGAGAGGCGAGACGGGACGATTGTAGCGCCACTTTTCACAGCCAAATGGCTGGGAATAATCGTGAAGTTGGGGCCTGGGAGTTGGGGGCAACCGGGGGGAGTCAGGGGGTGGCGCGGCGCGGAGCGGAGGGTGCCCGTCGACGCGTGCCAGAAGGGCGAGCACGAGCGAGGCAGAGCGAGGCGACACGCGACGCGGGGGCAGGTCGATAAACGGCGTCACCCTCTCGACGTCCAGGAGGGCTCGGTGACTCGGCGACGCGGCCTCGCGGGGGCACTTGGTCGCCACGACGGGGCGGCGCGTCTTCCCGGTGCGGGGAGTGCGGCCAGACTAGACGAGCCGGCGGGGATGGCGTCAACGTGAACCCGACGCCACGCTGCTGGTTCTTGAGCGCGCCCCGCGCCCCGCCCGCCGGCCGAGGCCGAGGCGACGTGGCTGCGCGGCGGGCCGCGGCCTGGGCCTGGTGGGCCTGGCGGGGCGCCGCTAACAGCACCCCTGCCGCGGGGTTAAGTGGTCCCCTTTGTGTCTCGGGTGTTCGTCGGCCTGCCGCGTCAGCCTCCCCGGCTCAGCCTGGGGTGCAGGACAGGGCAAGGGTGCACCAAGGTCGGCCTCACCCACACCGCGCGCCACCCCGGAGAACCGTAGCGGCGTAGCCATGGCGTAGCACCGGGGGCCAAGCCGAGGGGGAGCGGCAAGTTGTAAGGGTGGCGTGGCGGGTGCTGACCTAGATACTGGCGCTGGCCCGCCCCCGCAGCCTGCAGGGTGGGGCCACCCCTTCGGGCCACCACTACGGACCACCCCTGCGGACCACCCCTTTGCACTTCCAGCCTGTTCCAGCCGGTTACAGCCACCCACCACGCGGCCCAATGCCACGGCCCCTGCCGTCCCATTCCGAAGGATCATGTCGTCGCTCCGTCTCTGTCGCACTCATGGCGCGTTCCGCGCGGGTGCGAGAGAGACAGATCGATCCTTCGGCATCAGCCTGCAGGGCCAGTGGCGAGCAAGAGTCCGGCGAGGGCTTGATGAGACTTGGAATTCGCGCTTTGTCCTCGTTCCCTCTTCGGCCGCCGTCGACCTTCGACGCGCGGAAAAGCCGAAATGGCCGAAATACGCGCGGGTCCGCCAAACAACGGCCGCGTCGGTCGCCGCCTTGCCCAGCTCAGCCAGCCCCGCGGACTCAGCACAAGCGGGCAAGCGGATTAATCGTCATCAGCAGCAAACTCTGCAGCGGACAAAAAACACGCGTTTCGCGTCGCTCTGCAACGTCGCGCTGTTTACAGAAGGAGCGGGGGAGGAGGGAGGGCAGAGGAAGAGGAGGGTCATGTCAGAGCCAGACGTCGCTCTGGCGCTCTGGCAGCAGCTGTGCCCGGCCGGCGGCCGTGCCTCGCCTGCCTCGCCCCAGCTGCGCTCCAAGTGTCCGCTCCGCTTCTCCTCCTTGCGGAGCGGCGGCGGCGGCAGTGGCTTGGGGTTGGGGGTTTGTTTTGGCCGTTTTCGCAGTGGCATGCCGTGCACTTTGTCGGTGATCGGCGGGCCCGGGGCGGGCCGCAGCGAAAGGGGGTCGCACGTGGCGGCGTGGCGGCACCACCCCACACTCCGAGCACACTCGCAGACGGGACGCTCCGTGAGTGCGAGAGAGACGGAGCGACGACAGCGACGGGCGGAATCACAGTGTAGGGGTGGGCGGGATCAACCTGGCAGCCCTGCGGCACCGCGGCGAAGCAGGCGCAGCGATGCCCGTCTAGGAAACGGCAGACTCATTGAGAGTCGTTTTCGTCGCTGTCTTTCTTGCACTCATGCGGCGTCCCTTACAGGTGCGAGAGAGACAGAGCGACGAGAGCGACTCTCGGAGTCAGTTGGGGAGCGAGCCAAGGACCGCGGTGGCCCCGCCCCGCCACGCCCCGCCGCGTAAATCAAACCCGCTGCACCGCAAAGGCGACACCAAGGAACAAAGAACGCCAAATCGCGCAGCGCGCAGCCTTTGGGCGCCACGCCGCGGCCCGGGTCCGAAATAGCCGAAGGCGTTCGCCGTGAACAAGAATGAGACCGGAAGATACAGACCCGCGGCGGCAGACTGATTCCGATATTCGCTGTCGTCGCGCTGCCTACCTCGCACTCATGAGTGCTGGAGAGACAGCGACGAAAACGAGTCTCGGAATCAGTCAGTGGCGCGGTCGCTCGGACACATGAGGGACACACCCCCTTCGGCCGCGACGCCGCGACGCGGAGGCGATACCCCGCGCGGGGCCCCGCGCCGCCGCCACTGTCGCAGCGCCATCTAGCGGCCCCTGCGCGCCGCGTCCGGCGATACTCCCAGCCGCCGAGGCGCTGCCGGGCGCTGCTCGTGACGGCCGTGACGGAGGGGCGCAACGCAACGCGGCGGCAGCGCGGCGACGGCCGAAGGAGGCCCCAAGGGATGGCACTTCCGCACGCTGGGACGGGATGCAAATGCAAAGTTGATCAAAACGGTCACGAATGTCGTCGAAAAATCGTGTTTTGGGCCGACTTTAAGCAGCCACAGTGTCTGATCCGAGGCGGTATTTCGTACTCCTTCAACGGGCAACTGGTCTTGGGACCTTCCTTTAGCATGCCTTTGTTACAAAGTGCGATTATCTTCCTTAGTTTGGGAGTAGTATTGCCGCAAAGTTGATCAAAACGGTCACAAATGTCTTTGAAAAATCGTGTTTTGGGCCGACTTTAAGCAGACACGGTGTCTGATCCGAGGCGGTATTTCGTACTCCTGCAACGGGCAATTGGTCTTTGGACCTTCCTTTAGCATGCCTCTGTTACGGAGTGCGATTATCTTCCTTAGTTTGGGAGTAGTATTGCCGCAAAGTTGATCAAAACGGTCACAAATGTCTTTGAAAAATCGTGTTTTGGGCCGACTTTAAGCAGACACGGTGTCTGATCCGAGGCGGGATTTCGTTCTCCCTCAACGGGCAATTGGTCTTTGGACCTTCCTTTAGCATGCCTTTGTAACGGAGTGCGATTATCTGCCTTAGTTTGGGAGCAGTATTGCCGCAAAGTTGATCAAAACGGTTACAAATGTCTTTGAAAAATCGTGTTTTGGGCCGGCGGTCACAAATGCCTTTTAAAAAGCCCGCCGTGGAGGCCCCGCTCGGCGGTGCACCGCTAGACGACGGCGTGCCACGGCGTGCCTTACCGACCGGCCCCGTCCCTCGCGGCTCCTCGTTGCCGTGACGACGGTGGCGGGCTAGCGGGGCGTGACGCGGCGAGGCGTCGCGGCATTACCGCATAAGTGCACGTCGTTTCCGCGAGCGGCATACGGCTTCGCGGCGGCGGGGCGGGGCGGGGCGGGGCGGGGCGGGGCGGGGCGGGGCGGGGCGGCGGCGGGGCCTCGGGGACGCGCTGCATGCGCTGCATGGCCTGCACGGCCTGCAGCGGGGCCTCGCGCAGCGGGGCGTGACACGCACGCGTGGCCGGCACCACGACACGAGGCCAGCGGGCCAAGGACGGGCGGGGTCCGGCAGCGAGGCTGCGAGGATCATCTCGGGCGCCACTCATCCATACACATGCCGCATCCGAGCGGACAGACAGGCAGACAGACAGGCGAAAGGACGGACAGGGCGGCCTATAGTTGGCGGGCCATGCACAGTGGGCCAGAAGACCGGCGGAGGCGGCGGCCAAAACTGAAGTCGCGTTTTGAGCTCCGGAGTCGCTGCACAGGACTCGAATCGAACATGTGACCCCACCAATGAATTCCTCGTTCAAAGAGCAATCCATTGGTGGGATCAAACGTTCGGTTCGAGTCCAACTTAGCCGCTCTGGGGCTCAAAACTCACCCGGGATTTTGATGGCCTCCAGCGGAGCGCCTGCAGGACGACGGGGTAGGCAGCCCGGCGCACAGCTGTGCGTCGAAGGCGGACTTTGCCTACCTCGCAGGCGCTCTCGGGCTGGCGCGATGCGCGGTGCGGGCCACCCCACACCGGCTGGCACCGGGCGGGGCCTCGGCGCGTTGCTTTGAGGGTCTCGTTTCAGTTTGAACCCGGTACAGTACTCGGCACTCAACCGGAGCCGGCCGGCCGGGGAGGGGCACAGAGGCGCCTTTCAGAAAAGTCGACGAGTCAAGTTCACAGGTGCCAAACTTTTAATAGCCAGTCCTTGTCGCCGGGGAGGCGGGGCCGGTGACGGCGGCGAGGGCAGTGTGCCGGCGGGGCAGTGGCAGCCGCGTCGGCTGGCGGGGCGTGGCGGTCCTAGGCTACCGGTGCAGCTGCAGCCGAGCCGCCCACCGCCAGCGTCAAGCCACGCGCACGCGGCCTCCTCTCCTCTCTCCTCGTTTCGCGCGTCGCGTCGCGCAGCGCGCCTCGCCGGACCGGACCGCGTCGCGCCAAGGTTATCACAACAAGGCGCGCTCATCAGCGGCTAGCGGCTCTCGATTCGTTATTTTGTTGCCTCGGGGTTATTGATTGGCTTTGGCGCAGAGGCGCGGCGCGGGGCGCGGCAAAAAGCCAGCCACAACAAAAACAACAACGGTCGGTATTCGAACTCACGGCCGTGCGGACGACGGGACGACGGGACGGCACGGTAACGATTTTCCTCCCGCTCCGGGTCGGCCGACCGGTCACCCTGGCGAGCGTCACAAAGGACAACACCGAAAAGAGAGCCGATGTCGCGTCGCGTCGCCCCCTGAAATTTGAACCGCAAATTTACGGGCCCCGCTCTGGTTCCAGCGGAGCGGCGCCACGCTCCTCGCGGCAGGGCGCGGCACGCCGGGCGGCACGCCGGGCGGCACGCCGGGCGGCACGCCGTGTCACTACACCAGGGGAAGGGGGGAGAAGGGGGGGGGGCAGCCAATTGCCGCCAATCAACAGGAACCGTCCCGCCGTCCCGCCGCGCGGATCGCTTGATACTGTCGCCGCGGCGCCGCCCCGCCCCGCCCCGCCAGCAAGCCAGCAGCACACAACTCGGGGACAACCACCACGATCAATTACCACGACCAAGTCACGGCGCTCCAATTCAGCTCGTCGTCGGGGCGCGCGCGCAACATCCTGAAGCGTTTCTTCTATTTTCGGCCGCCGCGTGTGTGAGAGTGTGCGTGTGTGCGAGTGCGCGTGCATGTGTGTGAGTGTTTGTTTTGGGAGGCCCGCCCGCCGGCCGGCCGGCCGATTGAGTTGTCGGGCTGACACTGCACCGCCCATCCATATTCCAAGAGGACACGCGCCCCTCGTCGCCGTCCTCGTCGCCGTCCTCGCCTCCGTCCTCGCCGCCGTCCTCGTCGCCGTCCTCGTCGTCGCCGTTGTCACAGGGCAGACGTGTTTGCCGGTCGGCGCCACATGCTGAGGACTCCACACTGTGAGCAGCTCCAAGCTCGGCCGCCGCGACGCCGCGCCGCCCCCGACGACGTGACGCCAAACGCCGCCCCCTCCGCCCCCGCCCCCGCCCCGCCGGCCAGCCATTCACAAGGACGGCGCCGGTGGCCGTGGCGGCGTCGGAATTGGTTGCAAGGGGCCGAGGGTCCGAGGGGCCGCCTGGGTTGGAAGGGGAGGCCGCCCCGCCCCGCCCCGCCTCGGCCGGCCTCGCCCCCGCCGCCTGGTGTAGTGAGTGGATTAGAAGCGCGCCAAAAACACGGCCCGGAAATGCAGCCAGCGCGAGCCACGCCAACACAGCGGGGTCGGCGGCGAACAGCAGCCTTCAGGGAGGGTCCCTGTGGTTCGCGCCGCGGGGAATGGCGGCGCCTGGCGGCCTAACTGCCTCCACGGCCGAACGGCACATCGCCTTGGCCGGGCTGCAGAATGATTCCGAGATTCGTCGCTCTGTCACTCTCGCACCTTTAGGGGACGCCCTACGGGTGCGAGGGAGACAGCGCGACGAAAGCGACGCTCGGAACCAGTCCGCTGATTGCGGGGTGCGTGACGGCGGCGGGGTGCGCCAAGGGGTGCGCCGCCAAGGTCACCGTCACCGCCACGGCCCAGGGCACGCCGGCATGCCCTGCAGGGTGCGGGCGGACGCGCTCGCGCCTCGCGCCCCGCTCACGGGGTGGATGTCCACCAGCGCGTCATCTTCTTTGTTTGCCGAGCCCAACGCCCCGGCCGCCCTCTGGACGTGCACACAAGCACACACGGCACACAGTGTACAGGCGGCACAGGCGCCGCGCCACGCCGCGCCCAGGTCGGCCACCCCTGGCGTGCCGGGCCGAAGCTCGCTGATTGCGTGGTTTCGTCGCTGCCTCTCTCGCGCCCGTGCGGAACAGTTGATGAGTGCGAGAGAGACAGCGATGTTCTGAATCAGGAAGCTTCAAGGCGCCAGGCCAGGCTAGCGAGGACAACTGCACTGCACTCCACTGCCAGAGTCGACCGAGCGACATTTTTCGGCAGAATCGCAAAGGCAAAATGGTCTCCGGCGGGAGAGGTGCTCTCGGGCAGAAGAAATGCTTTCGGACGGAGGGAGTGCTCTGCGTCTGGCCTGTGCCCACGCCCGGCCGAGAGGCCCCAGAGACCGGGGCGGTGGCGCACGCTTGTTAGCTGGTCCTTGTCCAAAGTTGCACGTCGCGCCAGACCACGCCAGACGGCCCCACGGCCAGACAAGCCAACAGCCCGTGTGTCCGGTCCCCTTGGCGACCGTCCGCGCGCCGAGCGGCGAACGACGCGGCACCAGGCGGCACGCTCCGGCCGACTCGCCGCCACACTGCAGAGGTAAGGCTGATTGCTTCTTCCAGCCATCCCGTTACTCATGGCGCGCCAGTCTGCCGGGGTTCAAGGCCGAGACGTGAAATCCGACGCCAGTGCCGACGCCAACGGATAGCCCGGCCGGGCAATACCAAGCGGGGTGTTAAATCCGGGCGGGACAGCCCGACGGCCGACAGCGGCCGCCGGCGGGGCCCCGGCGGGTTGGCTGGACAAGCCTCGGACGCCCATTCGTCACAGACCGCTGCCGCCGCCGCCACCACCACCACGGCGTGCTGCAGGGGCGTAACGGATGCCACGCGCGTCTCGGGGGGCCCTAATAGCATGCCGCCCCGCCCGGCGCAGCCCGGCGCGGGTCGCCAAGGCCGTGGGGGAGGGGGAGAAGGGGTAGAAGGGGTGGGGGCTGCAACAGGGGAGGTATAATGCAGTTTGGGGGTGCCGCCTGGGGGTTGCGGCGTGCTCCGCGCTGCGGGGGTGGGGCGGGGTGGGGGCGGCCGAGTGTGCCGAACCTTTCCAGGGCAAAAGGGCTGGGGGTTTCCCCGAAGGCGGATGGCGTAACGCGGCCTGCGCTGTGCGGGCCTTTGAGCCGGCCGAGTTGCCGCCAAAAAGGACGCTCCTGATTGGCCGACCGCACGCAGTGGCGCTCTGTCCCTCTCGCTGCCATGCGGCGGTGCGAAGGCGCGAGAGAGACAGAGCGACGAGGGCCTGCCCTTCCGCGCCCTTGGCGTGCCAGGGCCGCCAGGGCACGACGGCGACGTGTGTCCGTCTGGAGCCCTGCCGCCAATTTCGCCGATGCGATCCGTCAGCTCGCATTCCATCTCGCCCCGCGTCACTCCGAGGCGCTACGCGTCCCCGGAGCAGGGGAGGGGGAGGGGAGGGGAGGGGGAGAGGGGAGGGGAGGGGGAGGGGGAGGGGGACTGCAGATCCGCAGAGCCGCCATCACCCTCACGCCATGCCCGGCCCGGCACAGCCCAGCGCGTGGCCCTTGGAGTGAAGCCCCCTCCCTCCGCCCCTCTGCATGGCGGCGTGCTCGGCGTGCTTGGCGAGGTTGGCGGTTCGTCGACGCGCGACGTGTCCCTTTGTTCCAGGCTGCATCGATCGGCGCGCCGCGGGCAGTGCCGCGGGCAGTGGCGGTGCAACCCGGCGCAACAGCACGTGGCCCGCGACACGCGACGCCACTCGCCACCCGCCCTGCAGACTCATTCCGTCTCTCTCGCACTCATGGGGCGTCCCGTAAAGGTGCGAGAGAGACAGAGCAACGAGAACGACTCTCTGAGTCGGTCTGCGGTTAGCCAGCCCGTGCCGCCGTGCCGCCACCGCGGCGACAACCACTTCCCACCGGCGCGAATCGGATCGCCGCGGTTTCAGCTCGGCTCGGCTCGCCCAGTCAGCAGCGAGGACGACAAGGGACTCGTGCCGAAGGACAATGGGAGGCTTGGAGAGTCCTCACTTACTCCCAGCCTTCCAGCCCGCTGAGGCACAAGGACAAGGACTCACCTTCTTCTTGGCGAGGTCGGTGCGCCGCACCCACAGCTCGTCCGTCGAGTCGTAGTCCAGCGTGGACGAGGACGACGCCTGCGACTTCATCTCGATGAGGGACTGGTCGAAGAAGCGCTTGTCCAGGTGCGGTGACTGCAGCGGCGACGGCGACGTCCTCGGCCCCACGCCCCGCGGCGACAGCGGCTCGAACAAGTGCGCCAGCGTGGGCGGAGGCCGTGAGGATGCCGACGACGAGGGCGCCGTTGACGACGCCGAAGACGACTCCGGCAGCAGGGTGCGCGGCGGCTGCGGCGTCGGCGCCGTCACCGTGGGCTGTGTGCTGTGGACAGGAGGGGGGCGTTAGGGACGACCTCAGCACGGCTCATGTACTCACAGCGCCTGCTGCGCTTACTTGGTAGATGTAGTGCTGGTCTCCGGGGCGTCCTCGTCCTCCTCGGGGCACTCCGACAGGCGGCGCCACTCCGGGTACTGCGACCGGGACGGCAGCCTGTTGACGTGGTTCAGGAAGTAGTGCTGGAACCACACCGTGTCCGAGCCGTCCTGGCCGCTCGTGCCCAGGATCTCCTTGAGGGCGGCCAGCGAGGTGATGGTGTTGTAGTTGACGGCGGAGAACAGGTCATTCTCATCAAACTCGTCGCCTTCCTCCTCCTCTTCTTCGGGCGTGCGGCCCGTCGCGCCGCCGCCGCCCCCACCGCCGCCTCCGCCGCAGCCAGGACCGCGGACCGCCCCCAGCCCCGGGGGCGGCTCGTCCTTGACGCGCTGCTTGCTGGCCGTGATGGCCGCGGCCGCCTTCGCCTCCATGGCTGCAACAGAGAGAGTCAAGGTCAGCGCGTCAGCGCGTCAGCGACAACGAGTCCCGCGCGAGTCTCGCCAACCGTCGCGGTGCAGTGCAGTGCAGCTTGCCACGCCTCCGGCCGGCCGGTGTGTGGCCACGTCACGTCAATAATACACGCCACACCGTGAGCCGTGAGGCAACCGAGTGCCGCACCGGCCGCGCCGGCCGCACGCCCACGGGGGTGGGGCGGGGCGGAGCGGGAAGCGGCCAGCGCACAATGCCTGCCGAGCGATTCAGAAGACTCGTTTCATCGCCCTGTCTCTGTCGCACTCGTTGGCATCTCCATAAGGGTGCGAGAGAGACAGAGCGACAAGCCGATCTCCTGAATGGCTGGCCTGGCAGCCGCGCCTTCCTCATCGCCAAGCCTGGCGGCCAAGCGTCGCGCCGCGCCAGCATGCCAGCCAGCCACCCAGCCGCCGTGGAAGCAGGCCGCCCGAACGCGCGCCGGGCCAGCGGGTTGCCTAGCCTCGCCTCGCAGGGGCTCCCGATGCAGCCACCCCGACCACCCCACTGTCGGCCAGTGGCGTGCTTTTGGCAGCGTACCGCAGCGCAGAGTGTCCAATCGGGCGGTTGGTAGCAACCGTTCGACCGCCGAGCATGCCTTCGGTTAGACCCGAACCGCCCGCCGGCCGCTTCGGTTCGGTTACACCCGAACCGAACCGAAGGCCCGAGCGGTTCCCCGTCAACCGTTGCGTATTTGACGACGGCGGGACGGACGCACTCATGAGTTCGGCAGCCGTTCGGGAGTCGGCCCGAATGCACCTCGGCTGCCTCGGCTAGTTCCGAATCTTCTGTCTCTCTTGCGCACAAACCGAGCGGTTGCTACCAACCGCCCGATTGGACACTCTGCCGCAGCGTACCCGAACGAGGAATCCATTGGTGGGGTCGCGCGTTCGGTTCGAGTCCTGTTTGGGGAGCTCAAAACGCGTCTAGAGTTTCGGCCGCCACTACCTGGCCCACTGTGCGGCGGGGTGGGCGTTGCGGCGCTCCGGGCCGCGGGGGAGGCGGGGGAGGCGGGGGAGGCGGGGGAGGCGGGGGAGGCGGGGGAGGCGGGGGAGGCGGGGGAGGCGGGGGTGGCGGGGGAGGCGTCCTGGCCGTGTCTGCCCGGGGCGCCATCAGTATGGTAACGACGCGGCGTGCGCGCCCCGCGGGACATGCGCATATTAATCATGATTATTATCGGCATTATCGGGGCTACTTCTGTCGGGGCGTTGCGGGACGCCCCCGGAAGGACGGGCCGCTGCCGCCCCATTACCCCGAGTCACACGCGACGGGCTTTCACCGCCACGCGGCTCGCCACGCGCAGCGCACTTCCTCCATTCCGAAATTCATCCCTCCGTTTCATTTTCCCGCAGCGGGGCTTGTCTGCGACTCCGGAGCGCTCCTCTGATGAGCGGGCCGGGTTATTAAACACCAGCGGGGCGCCGCACAGCGCCGCACAGCGCCGCAGCGGGGAAACTAATTTCGGACCAAAATGGATCCCGACGTGAAATCTGCATGACCCAGATAAAGGCGCCGCGCCACGCCGGGCTGGGCCGGGCCAGGCGCCATGCCAGGGAGGCAGCCTTGACGCGCGTCCCGCCGAAAGCAGCAAAGCAGCCAAGCGGCGAAGCGGCGGCCGAAGCCGGAGCTTCAGAACAAACAAGGTCCAGGAGGGAGGCGAAGCCGCGTCCGGCAGGCAGCAAGCCGACGGGGGGCGTGGCCGCGGCCGGGGCGGGGCGGGGCGGGGCGGGGCGCGGGTTCATCGCCGCGCTGCTCAAGTCGTGGGCCGTCGGCGGGCCGTCGGCGAGCCGTCGGCTTCCCCGGCCGCCTCGACTTGCCGGCACTGATAACGTCTCCAGACGGAGAGAATGTGTGCCGCGGTGCCGCGCGAGCGAGATAACGCCAAGGGCGCCTGTCCCTCTCTCTCTCTCTTCCTCCCGCCCAGTTTATCTATTCTTCCTTCTCCATTTTCGTTTTTCTTTGTGATCGCGTCCGCCGGACCATCAATCACGAAACCGCGATCCGAACGTCAGCCGGCACCGCGGGCACGCCTCGGGGCACGCCGCCCCGCCGCCCCGCCGACCGGAGGCCGGAGGGCTGTGTTCTTACGTTAAACAGCTCACAGCTCCGCCATGGCCCCTCCTAGTCCCTTTGTCAGGCCATTTTTTTTAAATCCCGGTTTTTGGGTGGCTGGTGCCCGCTGGTGCCGGACGTTGACGGATGGCCGGGCCGCGCTCCTGCCGGGGCCAAACGCCGCCACCAAACGCCAGGCAGCCCCCGCGCCCCCGCCGTGGAAATTTAAGTGCTTTTCCGTGTCTTGAGGGTGCGGAAGCGTGGCGGTGAGGCATCGCCGTGCCCCCGCCCCGCCCCGCCCCGCCCCGCCCCGCCCCCGCACTAACCAGCCCAACGAGCCCCTGGACGCCCCGCGGACGGACCGATGCCGCTCAGCGTCCGTCGCTCGGTCTCTCGCCAATGAGTGCGAGAGAGACAGAGCGGCGACAGTGGCCGCGGCCGGGGGAATCAGTCAGCTGGGGCCCAGCCGGCCCAGCCGCCATGCGTAGCCATGCGCCATGACTGGGCCAGGCGGCCGCGCCGCATGCCGCCGCACTGTAAGCCTCGTTGCCCGGGACTGCGCCAGGCTGCGCCGCTACACCCAGGCGGCGAGGGCAGGCGAGGGCGAGGGCCCCTCAAGCTAAGACGCTGGCGGGCCGGCGCGGCGGGCCACCCGCTTATCTTGGCCGCCGCGCCGGGCCGGGCAGGCCCAGTCTGTTTTTCTTACGCACAGAGAGCCATGCCACAGTGTCGCAATTCTTTATTTGGTAGTCAGAAGCGCGGCTAGTGTGGTGGTCGGGTGCTCTAGGCAGCGGTCCCCAACCTGGGGGGTCGCGGCCGGGCGGCTGAGCGCGCGCCATTTCGAGTTGAGGTATGGAGGGGCTAACTGAAAACTCCAGAGTTGCCGTAATGGCCTCGATTTCAAACTATGTGCCCGCAACGTACTTCCAGAGGAATTTGAAACGTGGAACTTGAGCACTGTTAGCCCGTAGCGTTCACAGATGCCCACGCCCACAAGGACCCAGTGAAAATTTCCCCCTCGCGCTGCACACAGACCACTGGTCTAGAGGCGCTTCCCGGTAGTGCCTTCCGCTCCGCCCACTCTACAGTGTGGGTGGCCGCTGGCGGACGCATGCGGGCGGTGCCGTGCCCGTCCGCACCGATCCCCGCGCCAGATTGTTGAGCCGTCCCAAGACGTCCCCGAAGCGCAGACTGCATCCACGACGACTGCACACTGTTTTCGTCGCCGTCTCTCTCGCACTCATGGGGCGCACTCTGAGAAAAAATGACGGTAAATCCTGGATAATTTTTTTGCCAAACTTTACCGTACTTCAAAAACCAGTATCCACCGTACAGTCTACAGTATTTTCCGTACTTGTTTTACAAAATATTCCGTAGTTTTTTTATCAGTAGTTACCGTTCATTCGTACAGTGCATGCCGTAGGAAGGACCAGATCTGGTCCCAACAAAGGCCGCTCCCAAGAATTGTCCACATCAGGATCTTGAAAAAAGGGGATCGACCGACTGAAAAATTTTATTGCACCTTTCGATAGGTCTCGTCAAGACCTTTTCAACGAGTGGTCGGAAAGAGGGTCCAGGAGTCCGACTTCAGCAGTTATGTACATCTGAATCTTAAAAAACAAGGGTCGACCGACTGAAATAAATTATAGCAGTTTTTGATAGGTATTAAAAGTACGGGATTGCCGGGTAAAAAAGTACGGGATTCCTTGTAAAAAAAGTACGGTGTTGCCTGTAAAAAAAGGACGGAGTTGCCTGTAAAAAAACGACGGTTTTGCCTGTTAAATAAAGTACGGTGAAGTCTGGAGTAATCAGTACAGGATTTACCGTGATCTTTTCTCGCAGTGCGTTCCGAATGGGTGCGAGAGAGACAGAGCGACGAAGACGACTCGGCTGCGTCCGAGAGATGCCGCCTGGCTCGAAGCCTGATTGAAGGCGGCTGCAAACACTTGCCGTCGCGCCACTGGTAAAAGGGACCGGGAAAGGGGCGGCAAGGCGGCAAAAAGGCGGTGACATTCTGCCGACGTGTCGGCGAGACGCGGCGAGACGCGGCCAGGGCGGTGTGTGTCGCCGTCGCCGCGTCTTCCCGACTCGAGCGCGCCACCGCGCCACTGTACACGACGAGCGCGAGCCAAATATACACTCACAATGGCGTTTCCCTTTTGAGAGGCCCTGCACACTGCACACTCATTCCGAGAGGCGCCTTCGTCGCTCTGTCTCTCTCGCACCTACACGGGACGCCCCCTGAGTGCGAGAGAGACAGAGCGTCGCAAACGCCTCTCGGAATCAGTGTGCTGAACAGGCCGGGGAGGGCAACGCACGGCACGGCGACGCAACGCGCGTGCGGCTCAGGTCTATCGATGTATCGATTCCAAAACCGCTGCCCTTTTCCCTTTTCCGATCCTCGCCGCTGCTTCCGGTTCGCGTTCGTGTCCGCAGTTCGGGCCATTCGGAGGACCGGCTTGTCCCTCCGTCTCTCTCGCGCCCTTCGGGGAGCCCCGTGAGTGCGACGGAGACCGACTCGCTCGACAGTGTCGCGGCCGGGCGCGGCGCTGTTCCGGCTTTGGCCGTAAAAAGCGAGGACGCGCCGCGCGGAGGAAGCCCTCGACGCCCTGCGGTGCTTCGCCTTCGCCTCGGCGCCGCCACGTCGCTTCCAGGGCGCGCGTCGCTTCAGTCGCGGGGTGCAGCCGCGCGCCAAAAGAACAAACTCTAAAACTCCCGGCGTGTCGTGCGGGTCGCGCGGCGCCTGCACTGGGGCGCGGGGCTCGGCGACGTGGAGGTGGGGCCGAGGGGGGCCGGGCCGGGCTGGGCGTCGAGCGTCGGGCCGCACGAAGCGAAGCAGGCGAAGCCCGTATCGAACTGTTGACGACCTGCAGCGAGCGGCGAGCACACCCTGGGCTTCCGTTGAGACGGCCAGACGGCCATGCAACGCCCCGCGCGCTGAACCGCCGAACTCGGCATCCCCCCGCAGGCCCTGCCGTGGCCCTGCCGTGGCCCTGCAGCGCCCTGCAGCCTGGTCTGGTCGCCCCGTCTCTCTCTCGCCCCCAAAGGCCTGCGGGACGCCCGATGAGTGCGAGGGAGACCGCTGTTCGCCGCGAGTCAGCCTAAGCGGGCGATGAGGGCGCCGACGGACACCGCGAGGACGGGGGCGACGACGAGGACGCCGAGGCCAGCCAGCCTTGTCCAGAGTGGGGGTAATTACCGCCAAAGCGGCCACGCCGGCCACGCCCTGGAGCGCCTCGACTCGACCGAAGCCAGCTAGGACCAGCCAGGACCCGGGGGTAGGAAAAACAACAAAAACACACTGGCGGTGCATCCGGCCCAAGGTCACGGAAGCACCGCCACAACCCTTCCTTCCCCGACACACTGTGCAGGCCGTGCGTCACCGCGGGCGGGGCGGGGCGGGGCGCGGCGGGGCACTGTACACCGGAGTGGAGACGGGAGACTCGTTGGAGCCAGCACCTCGCCGTCATGGATGCTCCCCCTTCCCCCTTCCCCGCTCTAGCCGCGACCTTGCCCGCCTTGCCCGCCGCGTACCGGCGTGGCAGCGCCAAAGCGCAGCGCCCCGCATCCCAACGCCCTGCCTCTCACTCTAACGCACTCTCCGTCGGGGTGAGAGAGAGAAACACTGGTCCCGCCGACGGCGCGACCGGACGCCGAATTCGGACCTGAGCCACGTGTCGGCGGCGTGTCCGCCCGCCACGTCCGCCCAGCAGGAGAGTCCGGATTAGCGAAAGTCACCCCGTCCTGGCGTGCGGCGTGCCTGCCGACAACAAGGCAGGGCCCGAGGCGGCCGCGGCGGCCGAGGCGGGGAAAGAGGTCTTGAAAGTGTAAGTGGCGCCCCCCCCCCCTCGAGTCGAAAATGTCGGACACGTACTCGCCGCACCGCGTTCCAAGATCCATGGCGATGGAGGCGGGGCGGACATGTCCGCAGGCAAGGCGGCCGGACGGTCCACGTGAGCAGCTCCGCCAAGCTCCACCAAGATCCGCGAAGCGAGCAGACGATATTGCGGAACTCTTTGACGCCTGCACGCTTGCACTTGCAGTGACGCTGCGCGCGCCGCGGCCAGAGTTGTGACGTTCGCGTTCTCGATAACGCCGCGCGGCGTGCGGTGTGTTCGAGGCGATGCAACGCCATCATCATCGACGCGCAACGCCCCGCCACGCCCGCCACGCCCCGCCCCCCGGGGCAAGAGGGAGAGAGGGTTGTTGTCAACAGGGAGTCCCGGGAAGCCCCACGCCAAGTCCTCCGGAAAGGCGATGATTTGTGGAGAGTGGCAAGCAACAACAGCATCAGCGACAACAACAACGTTTAAAGGTCGTTGTTGTTTGGGCCGGCCGACTGGGCAGCACTTAGCACTGCAGTCGGTGGCCTGTGGTCCCTGTGGTGCGGTCCTTAAGGGATTCAGACGGCGGCTGCTGTCGTCTGCTCGCTCCACCAAGGTGCCGTGAGGTGCTGTCACCACCTTCCCGTCGCCTTGCCTCGAGAGAAGGGCCCAAAATGCAGGCGGAAGTTAACTGATAAGCTCCGCGACCCCGAAAACTCGCCTTGACAGTCGTGCCACAAGGGCCATGCCAGTCCTGTGGCACCACGAGGTGCAAGGCGGCCACCCTAAACAATTCAAGACCTGAGGCACTTAAAGGACACACAGCTGACTGGTAACAAGTACCAAACCGAGCCGTTAACATGTTAACACCGTGGGTAACACGACAAGGACAAGGGGGCGATCCTGTCCCATGTCACTGACACTGTGTCACTGGCTGACAGGGCGCGAGGGACGGGTAGCAGGACAGGTAGCCAGGCGGGTAGCCCGACGGACAGACGGGCGGAGAGGCTGCCTTGCTGGCTGGCTGGGCGGCGGAGGCGGGCCGTGGAGGCGGGCCGTGCGCAGGACAGCCTTCGAGGATCCTAACCTCTCCTCCCTGGGAGGCGAGCGCTTCGCTGAGCCCTCGGCCTCCGCGCTGCAGACGGAGCGGCTTAGCAGGTCGGTCCAGACTCGACTAGGCTTTGCAGCCGCCCCAGCCGCCCGCCCCGCCGCCAAGGGGCCCGCAGCACCGCGAAGGGGCCCCGCGGAGAGGTTATGTTTGTCAAGAGGACTGCTGCGCTGCTGCGCCCTGAGCACCGACCTGGGCGGCCTGTCCCGCGACGATCAGCTGATGGCGTCCAGATCAGGGACACTGCACTTCACTCGGGCATCCTGCACGTCCGTGCAGCTCACTCGCCCTGCTTCGCTCGCAGCAGAGCTCGACACTAACACACGCACACACACAGTGGGGCACTGTGGCCAGGATATAAAGCCCGACCCGCCAGGCTAACCGCGGGGGCAGCACAGTCTTTGGCACTGGACGGCGTTTGCATAGCACCGCGCAGGACGCGACAACGGGCGTAGCGCGTAGCTAGCGTAGCGCAGGCATTGGGCTGCACGGCAACGGCACGGCAACGGCACGGGAATGTTGGAGGCAGGGCAGAAGCACTGCCGAGGCGGACGCGGGGCGCGAGCGCGAGCCGTGCCGCGAGTCGCGAGTCCGACAGACAGCAGCAGACAGGCGCGGGGCGCGGGGCGGGCCGGGGCAGGGCCAGAGCTTCGGCCGCGTTCCCACAGAGCGCGCTGCCGTCGCCGCAGCCCCGCAGCCGCAACCCGTGCTGCCAACCTCCACGCTCGCACGGTCGCACTCGGACTGGCCGGATCAGCTGTTTCGAGTTTGGGCTTTGCCCGCTCTGCCCGCTCTGCCTTGCCGTTTTGCCCGCGGCTTTGATCCCGACCGCTTTCGCCAGATTGCTTGCTCCTGGGATTGATTGCTGCGTCGCGCTGCCTGCCTTGGTTCGCCCTCCGCCTCGGTCGAGGAAAGTGACTACCGAGACCAGGGAATGCCTAAACCACGAGCTGCTGCTTAATTAGCTATCCGAGAGGTCACCTGCCGTTAGCTCGCTGGCTCGTCTGAAACGAGAGAATCCCCAATTGTTGTGAGCGCGCGCCTTGCCAAGCTGCGAGTGCTTACACAACTCGCCTCCAAGGTGGCCCATTGCGTGTCGTTGAGACGCGCCTCAGCCTCCTCCGAGTCCTGCGGATCGCGGGTCCCGCGGGTCCTGCTCTGCTCGTCGCCGCGGCGACGCCACGGCAACGGCACGCGTCGCTTACGGGCGTGGCTGGGCGCGGCAACGACCCGAATTTCAGTCGGCAGACTGATTCCGAGAGTCGTTTTCGTCGCGTTCTCTCTCTCGCACCTACGGTTGAGTACGAGAGGGACAGAGCGACGAAAACGACTCTCGGAATCAGCCTGCTGGGGTCACGTCGCGTGACGCGAAACGCGAACGGATCTCTGACACCCGGCTTGCCGTCGGCTTGCCGGGCTTTTGCCGTGACGGCTGCAGAGAGGAGCCCGGCCAAGCCCCGGCCGGGCCGCGCGGCGGCGGCGTCGCGGCGTCTGCCAACACCATGGTCTTTACCTGCCACAACTCTTGACAATGTTCCAACGGTGCGGGGCGGGGGCCTTGGACGGATCACGAGGGCGAGGCGGCACGGCGGCTCTGAGATAACGTTTGCCTGAATCGGAAATAAGGCAAAGAAATTAGATTCGTCTGAGAGACAAAACGTATCCTCCCCTGCCCTCTCCTACATTTTTCTGTCAGGGATGCTGAGACCGAGACCAATGTCTGTGGCAGTCACGGCGTAGGGACCGTGGTGGCAGTGGACTAGGGAATCTTTTCGTGTGGCGTTCTAGGTTCATTCCACAATCCGCGTTGGGCTTCAGGGCGATTGAACCTGGCAGCGTGTCAACCGGGACCATGGACCCCAGGGCGCGGCGGTCGCCCAATATCTTGAATGACGGGAAGGAAATTTCCTCCCCCCTCCCCATCCTTCAGCGAACTTCAGCGAGCTTCATGCTCTCGCGCAGCTCGGAAGCAATCCCAAAATAATTGCCCTGCCCCCTCCCGCAGGCCCGCAGGTAGCGGCCGGCCGTCGCAGATTTCGACATGATGATTGTTGACGTTCCTCGCAGTTCCTAGCGGATGACCGCCGAGATTCTGACAATTTTGTTGCCGTGCTCGTCGCTCACGGGGCGACAGTGGGCGACAGCTGGGTGCAGTGCAGGTGCGCGGAAGCATTGCTTAAGCTCGCCGTAACGCCCGAGGTAGCCGACGTCAGTACCCCGTCGATAGAGTCTCTCGCCGCCCCCGACTACGCCATGCCTCCCCCTCCCTCCCCAGCTTTAACGCACCCCGCGGTCCCGACACTGGACACAACAAGGTTGCGCAACTTGTGGAACTGACAGCTTCCCGCGCGACGCCGTGCAGCGCGAACAACAACTTTGAGAGATTTACCTCGCCGTTACGGGCATGCACGTAAGGGGAGGAGAGGGCGAGAGGAGGCAGTGCTCTGCCCCGCGAGTAGGGTGGGTCCTGTCGACTGATTCCGAGAGTCGTTTTCGCCGCTCTCTCGCACCTCTTCAGGACGCCCCATGAGAGCGACAGAGCGACGAGCGACGAAAACGGCTCTCGGAATCAGTCTGCTGGTGGGTCCTCCTGCGGGCCTCGCCGGCCGACACCGCGAACCGCGGGCACGGCGCGGCGCGGCGCGGGGCAGAAATAGACCGGGGAATGACTCACACAGGCCGCTTCTCGGCGGACGTTGGGATGGTTGGGGCGGCCCGGCCGCGATGCCGCGATGTACAAGAGGGCCTGGCGTTGTTTTCGGGCTGCAGCCTCGGCCTGGCCGGCCTGGCATCGGTAACTACTGGCATTCCGTGGGCTACACCGCAACACCGCGGTGCGCGCACCGTGTGTGCGGGGCAGGCCGGCTGCTCGAAAACAAGACGGCCGCGCCAAAACATCTTTTGATTCATTGCCCGTTGCTTTGATCCTGCGCCCGACCCGCCCTCGCCTTGCACCTTGCACCCTGCCTGCACTCCCGTCAAGTGTCGCTACTTCCTTCCCCACTTTTCGACTGACCGGTTGCCGGTCCCTCCCTTCGTTCGGCCGGCGCCACGCCACGCCACGCCACGCCACGAGGACGCGCCCAGTAGTTTTCCGCTGCCGACCGGATCGCGTCTTCGCCGTAGCGAACCGCAGCGCGCGTCGTTTCGAATTTTCCCGCCTCAGCATGAGGTGACGGGGTTGGCAGCTCTGACTTTTCAAAACATACCGCGTATGACAAACTCGGCAGTCGTATGACAACCCGGATTATTTTCGGCCAAGTTCTTGTTGTCGGCTTGTCAACAAATAAAAAGTGACTTTATTTTCAGTAAGACATTGTCCGTCGGTTGTACTCGGCTAGGAATTCCTACGATGGCCTCTGGTCTGGAAAGCTACGTCAACCGTATCCTTTTACTTTGCGTTCTGGAGACCGATCCCTCAATTTAGGGTTAAGTTCCTTGTGAGTTACGAAAAGACTTCGTTTAGCTTTATCATGAACGAAGTGTTCTTTTCCAATGATATCCTTAACGATCATTAGATACTGTTTCTATAATTACTGCCGATGGGCGAAATTTTATTGTAAGTGAGCCTCTTTCATCTTTCATGTCATGCACTTTTGTCAAGTTCCACAGTCATGTTTTTATTTGTTTCAGGGCACTTTGAAAGGGTTTGATCAAACGATTAATTTAATACTTGAAGAATCCCATGAAAGAGTTTACAGCACCACCACTGGTGTGGAACAAGTTGTTTTGGGTTTACACATCATTCGTGGAGATAATGTGTAAGTATCGAGTTTATTAAATTGTGCCGTTCCTTTGATACAATGTTTTAGGTATGATTATATGTGTTGCAGAGCGGTTGTCGGGGAAATGGACGAAGATATTGATTCTCAATTAAACCTAGCTAATATTAGGGCCGAGCCGCTCACCACAATAGCTCATTGAGCTATGGCTTGTGGGGTGAATGTTTTCCAACCCATTTGTGTTGTAGAAATGTATCTTTGTGATTTTCTTCTTCTTGTCTAACTCGCCACTAGTAATGTCTCACATTGTGAGGGATGTCGAAAAAGTTGATCTCATTAGTTTTCTTTAA
The DNA here is from genome assembly GCF_012932325.1 of Thrips palmi. NCBI lineage: Eukaryota > Metazoa > Arthropoda > Insecta > Thysanoptera > Thripidae > Thrips > Thrips palmi. The sequence continues at coordinate 4,298,948 of NW_023144635.1, forward strand.
GGGAAATCAATGAGGCATGCTTAAAGCGCAAATGTTTTATTGCATTTAAGTTGGCTTACACAGTACACTTATATTTCATAGATCAACTGATAAATACTGGTTTAGCAAGGTCATACTGTGCTTACAATAACTGTAACAAATCCGGTTTTAATTAAATGCTAAACATTAAACAGGAATATTTTTAATAAATAACAATTGTGCTGATTTAAACCTGATCAATGGAATTAATTCATGTATGCAGTAGACATCCGCAAATACCATCATGAGCACATTGGGCACTTAATACAAAACAAAAATGCATTTGGCACACACTGAGTATTGTGTTTTTCCATTGCCAATCAAAATCATACAGGAGATGGGAAGCAATAAATGCAAGTAAAAGTAGAATTAACAAGTAAATAGCATGAAAAATATCCTTGGACTACTTCAGAGGAACACAATTAGCAGTGTATACCATCTTCACTATAAAGGCAGCAAGTGGTAAGCAAGATAAACAACTGCGATATCTTACTCGAGTCTAAATCAAGAATGACATGAGCAATCACAAATCGCCTGAAAGTTTTATGCAAAAGTCAAGCCATGACACATCCACATCACCATAAATTTTCTTGAGGCCTCAGACACATACAAATCTAGGGCTAAGCAGAAGGGACCCAAGTACATTTGTATTTTCCTAACAATCAAAAATATTTGAAGAGTCTGTCAGAGAGAAGGTAATTCAAAATAAGACACTTATTCTGTGAGGGACATTGATCCGAGAGAATTCGAATGACACTCATAAAGACTTTAAGAAAATACTTATTTCTTGGGCAAAGCGCTTATCTAAGATACTGGTCCTTATAAACGGGGTTTTCTCCTCATGGCCACCAAAGCTGATCTATGCTATCATGGCACAATACCTGACACGCATTCTTTGAGAAATGAGACATACTTAACTAGGTGGTCCATTGTAGACATAACGTATCACATTGACATGAAAGATAGAACACTTCTATGTCAGAAACATCACAATTTTTTGATGATGCACTCATACACTTTTTATGCTGAGTTTTACAAAAAATCAAAACAAATGGCATTTATAGATCTAGGCTTAAATGGAATAAGGACTCTGATGTCCAAAAATCTCATGAAGAAAATGAGAAGTTCTTTGTAAATTTTTGGTCACTAAGCAACAAGAGGATTATATGTAGTGAGGCCTTTGATAAATGGTAAAGATTTAAATTGTTTGCAATTGAATGAAGTACCAAAGAGTTAGAATAGCAGTAGCAGTTTTATAATCAATCAAGCTTGGCTATAGCTAGGCACCTCAATGTACATAAGGATATGTACTTCTCTAATACTAATACAGTACTTCTGAATACAAGAAAAATGTGGTTCCCATTCAAAGAGAGAAAATAAGAGCGTGCACAAAGCAACCCATTTTTAACACCTCCTCAGCTCTCATTCAAACATTTCCATCCTCTTTCTTTGAGTATGTCTCCCATAAAATAGTGCTCTCAAAGTCACTCGCAGTAATGAACAAACTGTTTTTAACTTTACACTAAATCCTGTGCAATTCAGGCCTTTACAACAATTCCTTTATCAAGAGGTGCAAAACTTTCCAAAAATAGGACACTTCCATGAGTCACTGTCATACTCTTATAATAAATAGGTATATCTTTCATAACAAAATATGAAGATCAAAAGATTAACTATGATAATGAGTTGGAATTAAACTGTCTTTGGAATGGAAAAATTTTACTTCAACCAATGAAAATGAACAGAAAGTAGAACCATGAGAAACATAACAAATAATGGGAATGTAAGAACTAACTATGACATAATATTTCCAGCTAAAACCAAAAAAATAAAAGAAGCAATAAAATTGCTTTTTCTAAATTGTAAACATAACAAGAACGATAGAGACAGATTGCATTTCTTCTACCATAAATCATATTTCAAAATGAACCACAACAACAGAATACAAATGGTGATACAGTGAACGCTCGTAGAGCAAATCTGGATCAAAATTACTTCTGGAAGATATCACAGCCAAGATGACTGATAGTGAAACCGGTCAAGGGACAATGGAATTAACAGTTATCTTTCAGATTATAAGTTATGTGATGTTAGAGGACAGAGTATCTTGGAGTCAACTAATATTTGTAAAATATACTATCTACATATAATTATGTAATAAATAAAAATTTTATTCTCTAAACAAAATAATTTCCCTGTAGCCAGTGATTAGAATATCATTATGCTTGAACTAACAATAACAAAAAGTAACTTTTATAGCTCTTGTCAAGCCAGACAGAAGCCTCAATAACTGTTGAGAGCCTGCCAAATAAAATACACCTAAAATTAATAAAACTTGAATAAATAAATATGGACTGTTTGATGGTATCAAAATCAGTTTCACAAGAAATAAGACTTAGACCTACCAAGAATCAGAGGAAGGTTGAAATTCAAGAAATTCTCTAAAATCCTAATTTGTTTAACAGCTAAAGCCCTGTCTCTTGCAAAGAGGGAATGTTCTTATTCTCAGTAGCAAGAGAGCTACATGCACCAACTTGGTAAGCTACTACAGTGGCATGGTCTAGCTTACCAGGCACCATGGATAATTTATCACAGATTTTCCTTCGGCGTGCACGCTGCTCCATTTTGCTGAGTTCCTGTACAGTATTATTTTCACCAATACTGCAGTATAACTCTAGGTCCTCCAAAATGTGACGTTTGGCTGCTGTAATTCGTGTTGCAAAGTCCAACAGCAAGTCACAAAGTTCTCGAGCATCCTGAATAGGGGGTCCCTGTCCTGAGACTCCAAGCTTCAGTAGGTCTTCCATACGCAAAAGAGTTAACTCATGGCGCTGATAGGCTTGGACAGTTGGCAGGCCCTCAGAATTTAAAGCTGGAGTTCCCCGAGTATGGCTTTTAGACGAATGGCCAGCACTTGATGTCCTAGGGCGTATCCCACGTTGTGCATGTTTTGAATTGGAAGGGACTGCAGTTCGACTATCATTCTTGTCATCATCAGGAGGAAGGACAGCAAATTTACCAACAACTGGGTCAAAATTATCAGAAATACCATCTGATGTCAAGAATACAATGTCACCCTCTTGTACTTCAGTCATTGAACATGTCAAATTATTCAGCTCAGGGTTACTTCCAGCAACAGGGCCAAGAGCACCCAGGGCATCCCTCATGTCACGCATAAGATGAATATCATGAGAGCCTGAAGAAGAGAGGAGAGAAGATAAAGTACAATTAATAATGTTAACAGAAGCAACAAGGTGAATTAATAAGATGACCAAAAATAACCTTGTTACCTTGAGTTATTTCTCGTACACCATGTTGAGGGTTGTAAACATAAGCCAGACTATCACCTACATTGCACACACAGGCCACGTATCGACCAGGGGCAGCTAGCGGAAGAACAAGAGCAGCTGTGAGGGTGGTCAACATACCCTCCTCTTGAAGTATTAGGCTATGTGCAGCATGGAACGAGCGGAACAGAGCAACAAATACCTCCTGAAACAAAATATGTCCAGCAGTATGAAAATACAGCACTTCTCATCTTAAGTTGTGTTTTAAGTTGAACACGGGAAACATACAGTCGTATTAGTAGGTTTGGAGGGTGTTGCATTGCTGAAAACTGCCTTGTTCAGATACTCCACACAGCCATGTACAGCTGAGCGAGCTGCAACACAAGCCTTCTGACCCCAATTTACGCCGTCAGCAAGAGCTAAAACAGCTGAATCTTTTCTTGCAACAACAGCAAAACAATCAGCAATAGGGTTGCCTGCATTTATGCCTGACAGTGGGTGCAGCTCATACAAGGTAGTAGCTGCACCGTAAGCCCCGCGATGTGGTTGAGTCCAGTCTCGGACTCCAGCAACTTCTTCTACTTTAACAAACGAGCTTGGCGTTTCGCTTGTGGCAGTGCCCTCCTCTGGAAAAAGAGAAACATCAAATTAAATTTGGTTGAGTTCTTTCCATTCACCAATAGTATCAGTTCTCTAAGGAACAAAGAACACAATCATTCATTAACATTAAATACAATATGGGACACTTCCTATAGTTTCATTGCATAGGGGAATTAATCAAATGTTCAAATCATTCCCAGATAGTTCATGCAAACAAAGAATTATCCAATATTCCAAATAAAAGAGCACCTGCCCTCTGTGCTCTACTCCTGGACAGATTCTAATCAAGTGCTTAACAAACTAATTACTTCACATGATACATATTAATGGTAAAGCTTCAAGGTTGTTCAGGTGCACAAACATAAATACAGTACAATGAAAGTTTTTAATACTATGAAGTGCCATGCAATTTAAAAGTAACAATCAAGGTGGTCAAGTTTTCTTGTGCAGCAACAATGTAACTTAACTAAACCCACAATAAATAGCTCACATGCTTCAAATAATTTTTTTAAAAAGATGAATATAATACATGATCAAAATAAAAAATCTCAACCCCTCAGCATTGCTTATTCAGTATGGTTTGCTACTGCACAGACTCATGACAGTGCTATATAAATTTAAAAAAAAAAAAAATGTGCTCAATAAATTGCAAACTTACAAAAGTGCATACTCTAGTGCATACTTCATACATACAAAGCAAAACAAACATGCAAAAAATTTTGTAGTTCAAAAAGATTTTTTATCTACATTTTCCTCCTTTGAGCTTCATGCACTGGCCAACTTACCACAAGTGGCTCTTCTAACATCATTTGACAGTTCCTGGCCATTTTTCCTGTTAGCCCTAGCTTTTTTAAAAGGATTTGGAGCACTCTTGGATTTTCGTATTGGTAGAAATCCTTCTTCTTGCGAATCTTCGCGGCTTAGAGTTCCTGCAAAGTCTGCAGGTGGTGGAATCAGGTATTCCTCTGTCACAGGAGAGCAGTCAATACCTGAGTCTTCCATACTGGTGGATCCAAGAATTATTGTTTTATTTTGATTGTTCTTGTCTTCTTTAGACAAATTTGCACTAGGTTTTTCTTCAACTGTGAGTTCTTTAGTGTTGTCTAAGAGATGCACTCTTTTTTCCTTTAAAGTGGAAGCCTTTGTCTCCAATTTGACATTCTGAGTACCAGAATCATTCATGGGGGTGTCAGGCTTGTGATAGTTTGACTGTTTTTCTTCTGACTCTGACAAATGAAGGTCTGTCATACTTGTGTGGACAGATTTTGTTCCAATAGTAAACACAGAACCTGCAGCTCGTATTTTTATCACTGAATTGTTGATTGGAGAGTCCGAAGATCTTACACTGAACCACCGGCCATAGCCAGGGCTGAAGACACATTCAGATGAAGCCACTGTTGAATATTAAAATTTTCACTTATACAATGGGCACATATACTTTTCCGACACTGGTTGCCTCCTACCTCAGAAAAAAATTTACAAAATTGTTTTAACATTAAGGGGGAGGGGGCATTCAAAGCTTACTGCATTCAAACACACAATACTGCTTACAGTAGCCAATGAATGAAAAAGGGTTGACACGATGGTAGGAATAATGCAAGAATTAAGTAAGAGAAGTTGAAAACTCTCAGGAGATAGTTTTGATGACGTAGTAGGAGAATAAGAGAAGCAGTACAACAAGATCTCACCTGGCGGTTTATCATTCTCTCCCTGGTCCAAGATGTCAATGAAATCCACATCCGGGTCACTTGTGGTAATATGCCGTTGTTTGCGATTTACGGTCGTTAAGCCTCCGTCTGGTCCAGTCAGGGCAGCAACAATAGATTCTGGTCCACCGTCTGGCTCTCCCAAAGCCTTCGGTGGAAGCTCATGAGGGTTGCGCCCATGCAATATAGTAGGTGCCATGCGTCGTACATCTTGTCTAAAAAAAATAAGAGAAAAGAGCAAAGCCAAAATTTTTAGTTTGTAACAAATTTTAAATTTAGAAAACTGTAAATCCAACCACAAACTGAATGCAAAGTTCTTCAGGCAATCATACATGGGAAGATACCCTAACCTCTGACATACGTAGCTGAAGTCAGATCACGGCTTGGCACCGACGAAACTTACCCGCTGAGATACCGTTGAATGAAACACCCATTCTGAGAATCCGCTGAATTTCGAGGGCTTCTTCCATCTCCCAACGAGTTTTCTCTTTGTTGGTTCGCCACAGACAGCTGACGGATAAAGCTCGACACCTTTTTCCTCAGAGACGGCATTGTTCTGAACTGTTAAACGCTTCGTCCAATACGACTCAAAAGATTCGAAGCAGCGAGCAGAGTAGTTCCTATATCCATTATTAATAGGCCAAATCTTTGGGTGAATGATCGAGTCAATTCTGTCTAGTTTCTATCAACCCACGAAATCAACCACAACCACACCAACAAAACAAAACAGTTGCGCATGGCATTCTGGGACACTAGCAGACGAAACGAACTATTTAGTGCTCGTAATTTCTCATAGAACCAAGAACGTAGGCACAACTTCTTCCAAAATTTTCATCGGGTGTCAAATTGATTGTCAAAACAAAATAGGCTAGTTTATTCTCAACCACACAATTATGGGCCTGTTTGGCAAAACACCTGAAAGGAACCCGAAGGAGCAGGTACTTTACCCAACAACATTACATTTTTAAACGCCTTTCGAATATTTTGAGTGTCTAACAGTTTCACAATCTTTTAGATAACACCATCTTGGGGCCTCACCCTAACCCTTTGCCTTTTATTATTTTGGAATATTTGTCATATCAATGGAGAAGACAAACACTTCTCTTCCTACGATGTCAACTATATTTTCTAAATTAGTAATGTATCTATTTACTTCAATCTGTCGTGAAGCCTATGAATAAGTGCTACATTGAGTACTTGTTTTGACAGTTCATCCCATTTGTTTATTTTGAGTAGCTGTCAGGTGTGCTTTCCTCAAAAACCTATTCATTCACTTTTCTAAATTGGTCTTATGTCTCACTGTTTTCACTTCAGGTTAATGAATGGTGTAGGAAATTGAGGAAAGAAAGCAGCCAACTGGAGCGCCAGATAAGAGGTGAGCTGCCGGTAATGTTTTCTGTGATTTATCCCATTATAATATTACGAGTCTGATTCTCATCTACACCATCTTTTCCAGCAATTCAGCGAGAAGAAGATAAATTGAAAAAGTCATTGAAAGAGGCAGCAAAGAAGGGTGAAAAAGATGTGTGTGTTATCTTGGCCAAGGACGTTGTACATGCACGCAAAGCCATAAATAAAATCTACACCAGCAAAACGCACATTAGCTCAGTACAGATGCAGATGAAAAATCAACTTGGTAAACAAACTTTTATGAAAATTTACTATTTGTCATATATTTACACTTCTGAGAGCTACCATTTCTAATTCAATGGGACTTGCAGCAACTTTAAGGGTTGCTGGCTCTTTGAAGAAATCAACAGAGGTGATGAATGCGATGCAAACATTGGTTCGTGTTCCTGAAGTTGCCGCCACTATGAGGGAGCTGTCAAAAGAAATGATGAGGGTAAGTGTCTTGTTCCTCTCCTCAAGGGGTGTAAATGACTTGCAAACAGACCCTTTTCAATTGTTGAAGTACAAATAACATATCTATATTTCAGGCTGGTATTATTGAAGAAATGCTGGATGAAACCATGGAAGACATGGAAGACACTGAAGAAATGGAAGAGGAAGCACAGACTGAAATTGATAAGGTAAATTACATCACTGGCATCTTCAATTTTTTATGCAATACCTTGGATCACTTTTCACAGAATACTTTTAATTTTCCTTTAGGTGCTGTGGGAGCTGACTCAAGGTGAACTTGGTAAAGCCCCATCAGCTGTCACAGATTCGTTGCCATCCACAAATCCTGAAGCATCTCTCACGGATGAAGCTGGGCCCTCATCAGCTGGTCTGGAAAGTGATGAGGAAGAAGATTTAGAAGAGATGAAAGAACGGCTCTCCGCACTTCGAAGTTAGGCAGCTGATGAGGGGGCTCCTTCATGGACTAATCCAACTGTGGTATACTTTTAATAAAATTATTAGTAGTGCAGAAATATTTTCTGTTTTGCATGCCCAAGTTTGTGGATAGTGTTCAAGACAGATTAAATGCATTACTATTGCACAATAATGAGCTAGCATCATCTCAATACAATTTGATTCTTGTAAAAGTGTGTGTGTGTGCGTGTGTGCATTGGTGGATTTTCAGTTTCAATGATATCCTAAAGTCAGGCTTTCAGGCATCAGTTTTCAACATTAATTTAAATCTCTCCAGAGTTACTCCCTTTCTTTCTTGTTTTGATAATCAATGAAACTATTTTTTTATGGTTCCATTATGCTATGATTTAACCAAAGATTAATTATGGAGAAAGATTTATTTAAGTTTGACAAATATAATTTTGTACCAAAATGTTGAAAGCTTCAAACAACCATCTCCTGATAGTTAAGTAACATTTAAAAATTGTTTTGGGAGCACTAAGTAGTTTTTCCCCCCATCTTCAAAGTGCACCATGGATATTTTATGCCAGTGTTACCATTAAATGAACTGGTATTTTTACCATGAGACGTCACCTAAGGCATTTCTTGCATGTCTACTTAATGTTTTGCTAACAATGACCGAATATATTTTAGCTCCATTTACAGTTGCGATCCTCTCCTGGGTTCCACCTGCCCATTCGAACTGTCAGTATTTTATTCTTCTCAATTTCTCCTTACCTTTGTGGTTTTGCTTTCTACCCTACTAGGCACAGACTGTCATCTTTTGACTTCATATGAAGATGACCTTTATGAAAAGGAATTAAATTTATATTTATACATACATATTTGTATATTTTTTCATTGGCTGTTATGATATATTACTTATGTGTTCTTAACTTATTTCTTTGAGTATTGTTACACTCTCCTAACACTTCAGTCCTATTGAATTTTTTCCCCTTTTACTTTTCACTTATGCATCTGCTTTGACTGCTATGAGCTTTGTTCTTCTTTTCTGGATTTGATAATTGTTAGAGATGAGACTTCTTATTACTCTTCTAAGAAAATGCTCGTGCTGTTTGTTAAATATCATCCCGTTTTGTATAAATGTAAGTCTGTTAAAACACTTTCAGATGTTTAACAATAAATTTGAATTACTTGTTCTTGATGTTTCACTGCCATTTTCCCAGCTCTCTCCTGATCAAATGTGGACATCGGATGTAACAATGTAAGTCATATGGGGAACCCATAGTAGATACACTGTTATGTCAGATGATCACACAATTTCTTCTCTGTTGAATTTAACATGACACATCTTCAACTTACTACTAAGCTCTACCATATTGCAGAAAAGAAAATCAAAAGAACAATCTACTGTATTTAAAGATTTTTTTATTAAACTAAAAAGTAGGACACAATAAATTGAATACTGTTTGACAATTAGTTAAAGATTAGAATTTTTTTCTGTTCATAAAAAAAGGTAAGGGCTTCAGAGCTAAACTACAATACGCAATAGTCAACAAGACACGCACATGTTAAACATTATAGCCAATATCACTTGTATTGCTAGAATACACAATAACTTAGTCTACTAGTACGTGATGTAAAGAACATACAGAGATGGTGCTTCATTTCAAAGTTTAAAATCTTAATTTTGTTGGTTTGATTACCACATTATGAAGCTAAAATCTAATTAGCTTAGTAATACACTGCAACTAAAGGCTGGGAATTTTTTTATCAGTTTGTGTGAGTACAGAAACATAAAAATCATATTGCCCAGACAGTCATCTTCAACTTCAACGAGCTACGAACATTCTGTAACAACTAATAATTATTGGAGAGAATTCCTATGAGATGGACTAAACCGCTGCACTTCTGGGCCTCTGTAGTTACCTTTAACGGTCCAATAATCTTCAGGAGGAGGTATTGTCTGAAGCCGAACAACATCGCCGCCATTGAACCCTTCAGTTTCATTAACTTCTTTGTAGTAATTACACACGTTTAGTTCATGCCCAGGCATGTTTGTGAAGTAAGGGGGAGATAAAACATCAAGAAAAGCAGCTTCTCCATTCAACGCAACAATTGAATGGTAGTTGCGCTCACTGGGCGTAAGGACGCACGCAGGATCCCCCTTACACACCTCCACAGTCTGCTTTTTCGTGGTAACTATTGCACATCCAGGTTTCTGAGACCCATTCCCTATCAGAGTGTAGCTATTTACTCGAACACATCCTTTTATCACTTTAAGGATGCCGATCATGTTGGGGTGGTCATGAATCGGCATGTGTTGATCTTTGTGTAAGACAAACACTTGCATAGTGGCGACATCACTGTTGCAGATCTGAATGCTTCCTACGGCCTCCTCATTCTTGAAGCCTTCATGCAACCTCATTTCTGCCAATGAGTCTTCAAGAGAAATGTCTTCTGCTGTGAGATTATCCACTTGACGTTTCATAGAAGCAAATTTCTCCTCATCATAGTGCACTGTTCCAGCCTGTGTCCATTTGAAAGTGTCCAAAACTTGCTTCCACAATGCGTCGATTTTAGATTGACCAGCCACATATCTCAAAGATGCCATCGCTTTCGGATCAAAATATAATAACAAATACTCGGCGAATTTCTATAACCTGCCCCGGAGTCCAGTCGGTGAGTCGAAAGCAGACGACGCAAAGGGCTTATTGAAACTTTGCAAGGGACAGAACTCTCAACTCCTCGTAAAACTTGTCAGGAATAATTCCTTACAATTGTTATGCTGATTTAAGTTATTTTCACTTCGAATAAAAGGCGAATCTGTCATTGACACCGTAAACAATAGAATAAACACATATAATGTACTTTTTTTTCGAGTGTCATCTGCGCTGCTGTTTTGGAAAGTTGCCGACAGATGGAGGCAGTAGTGGTTATGTGCGCCTGAAAATTTCGGGCTGAATTTTGCTGTTATATGAATTATTAAACGTGAGTTTCCGCTGGTAGAGATGTCGTCATTTATTAGTTTTGTTCGATTCCCTTAGTCAGGCGGTAATCAATGCCGGGCACATATGTGTTATAGGGCGCTCTCTCTACAAAATCAGTATAAATGGGATTCTGAGGGGTTGGGGCTACTCCGATCTTCAGATCGAGCTGGACATTTATTTCAAAGTGCTAAATCAATTGACGGATGGCTTGCACTCTGATTGTGCATTAAAAGTACGTTTTGTACCGAATCAATGAGTTGAAACTATTTCCGAAGTTGTTTTGGGTCAATGATAAAACGTACATCGGGAGCGCCCTTGTCCTGGAGTGCGCTGGAAAAGCAATGCCTGCGGCGGAGAGGCCTTGTCTGAGGTGGTGAACTGCATTAGTTTGAGTCCTCTCTTTCTCACAATGTTATCGTTCACTAGTTCGCTTGGTTTTGTGATACCAGAGTATCTGAACATCATTGTGCTTGCCTGTGACAGTTCACCTTTTTGAGGTTAGGGTCGTCTTAAGATTATTGTTTCTTTCAAATCATGTTTATTTTGTGTAGATTCACAGTCTATTTGTCGCTTTGATACCCTTCGTAGTTTTGTTTAGTTGTTCCTTGTTATAATCATCTTAATTTGAGTATTAATACAAGCTGTATGATTCAAGGACATTACTCTTGCCACTGTATCATGTTCTGTTTGACAACCTTACTTTAAAATATATAAATATAATGACGCTAGGAAACTTAAAAAATCTTGTTCCTCTTTGATTTACATCAAATTTTCCTTCTGTTTGCTTGTGAAGGGTTACATCCAGAATGATTATTGTCGTATTATGCCTACAAATTTGCAAATTATTTAGAAGTGACAAGACATTTACTTCGTTACTGTAGAAATTCTTATTCAAAATTTGTCTGTAATGTTTCAGTGTAAGAAGCAACACATCAAGATAACTTCATCTGCTCAAGAAGACGACTACACCCTCTAAAGTTGTCAGCAAGAGAGAAGAGAAAATGGTTTCTCATTGATGGGCCTCTGATGTTTCTCATCAATGAAAGTCTTTGACTCTTTGAAAGCTGTGGTTAAATGTGTTAAGTATGGAGTCTTACTTCCATTTGTGCTGTAATCAGAACTGAGGCATAAGGTTTTGTTGCCTGCTGTGTGCTGGGAGTGCAATGAGCAAAACCCACCGAAGTGTCTGCAGAAGTGGAAATAACAACATTCTCCCTGCGATATCAAGCAATAATACTGCAGTGATCACTGATAATAGCAGCGTTCAAAGTCGACGTGGTGGGCGCAGTAGTAATTGGAGAGGATCTACTCCAGGTGGAGATGAAGATAGTGATGGTGGAGGTGGAGTGAATAGACCAGGCCGTCCCCTACTGAGCAAGAAAAGAAATGTTCAGGGAGATTCTTTGGCACAGCATTCATCAAGCTTGTCTCGTTCGCCACACAAATTCAGAGATGCAAATGAAGGGTATGTACCTATCCTATAAGGGAACATTTTCTGCCAATACCCTATTTTTGCACTTATTTTGCGATTTTAGAAGCACTTCACATCAGAATTATGCCTGTATGTAATTTTTGAAATGTAAATATTTCACCTTACGATGAAGGACAAGACAATCAGGAAAGTTAAATTTTGTTTGTAAATTATTTTTATTGATGTGCATAGTGATTTTTTAAATTTTCTACAACTTCAGTCCCATTTGTTAGAAATGTAGCAAGTATCTTTTTGAAAGTAAATTTTGTAAATTTGTGTTACTGTTTTGAATCACAAAAAAGGAATCTCATATCTGTCCTTTAAGAAGGAAGTTTAGGGTGCATACAAATTAATTAACAGTTGATTGCTTAACTAATTTGTTTATGTGTGGTGCAATAAGACTCTGTGTTTTGTCTCACCATGTTTTTAAAGGCTTTTCTTCGCTTATTTGCTTTCTGTCTGTCATTTCTATTTTCCCCCTGTTTATTCTACAAGTTACTTTCTTTTCAATTACATTTATGTTAATAAACCCTTTAATTCCCCCCCCCCCCAAAAAAAAAAAAAAAAAAAAGAAAGCATCATAACTACAAATTGTAATAAGATGCAAGGGGTTGAGGTCGCTTCTTTTCTCACCAAAACAAGTAGGGGTGGTAACTTTTGTGTTTGGTTGATATTAGTTTGTAACATGGCAGTGAGGGGGCTCCATTGGAATTCCCCAGCAAACTGTCACATTGTGAATCCCTCAATTCTTTCTGTTTGCCATCTGTCACTGACCATCTTTTGTCTTAATCCCATCTCCCTAAACTGCTTTTCAGAGCAAGGATTTTGTCAAATTGTGAGCAAGTCATGTCAAGTGGTGCAGATAACACTTGATTGGTGGGACGGCCTAACTGTCTGTCCGCCTGCCTGCCGCCAGCCCGCCTCTCTGTCTGCTCGCCTGCTCGCCCGCCCGTCCGCGTCTCCGTCTGCTTGGCTTCTGCAGTCTGGCAGGTCGGCAGTCTGGCGACCGGCTGGCGGCCTGGCGTTCTGCCCGTCTATCTCTATCTCCCTCCCGTCTATCTCTCTTTTTCCGTCCGCCCGTCCGCCCGCCCGTCCGTCCGCCCGGACCCGCGTGAATAGCTGGCGGTCCGTTTGTGTCTGTCCGTCCCCGCCTATCTGTCTGTCCGCCTGTCTTGTCTTCTTGTATCCCATCTGTCTAGGATTCTGTCTCTTTGTGCGTCTGCTTCCCATGATGGGTGGATCTGGGGGTTGTGAAAGTTGTGCTTGTGTGTCACTTTCAAGACACAGAAGATAAGACTTCACTCAGGTGTCTATTCTTCTCTAGCAATTTCTTACTAAAGTGAAGTCCCTTTTTCCAAATTTTCCCAAGACGTAATTTGTGTTGAGAAAAATCTTCATCGGGATTAAAAGTATTAGCATTGTGAGAGACTGTTGTGTCAAACATTCCAAATCAAATAAAAATTCTCGAATTTGTTTCAAACTGAAATTTGAATTTAGTTTCCTTTTTTCAATTATTTCTTGTGGGCTTTTGTTGATAATTACTCCTGGTTTGGTTCTGTTCCAGCTCTCGACAGGATGGCTCGCCCGTCCCTGGGAAGGGTCGTTCGCAGACATCCCATGTCTCTCCTGCTGGCCGTCTGACTGGTACTCAAAGTCGCAACAATAATTGCAGCAGTTGTAGTGGACTCGGCACGACGGGCACCGGTAATTCCGGCCTCGGACACTCACCAAAGGTACCATCGCTTTCTGGGTGACACTCCTTCTCAATAAACCAGCTCATAATTTAAACAATTCAATTTTCTTTTTTCATTTATTTTTAGGGCGCTGTGTCGAACTCAGTGAGCCGAGGGGGATCCCGGCGTGGCTCGCGTGCTCGACCCCGTTCCAGCTCCAGCCTGCAGCACCCATCGCCGAGCCGCTCCGAAGCAGTGTCAAATACATCGACACACAGCGAAGAGAAAAATGCCAACATTCCATCCCACAGATTCACTCGCACTCGTGAGACACCTCCAGTGCCAACATCAGCTGAACAAGATGACGGCTGCAGCACTCCTACCGCGATGGATGATTGTCCCTTTGCAAGCAGTGCCAAAGCTTCTGTTACCATCAGGCCTGCTGGTTCTACATTGGTAGATCAAGTCGGAGAAGAGGTTGTTGATGATGGCATCCTTGCCCTGGCCAATTCTGAAGTTAAGGTGGAAGATGTGCTCTTGGTGGAACCAGAGGTTTTGCCTGCAGCTGTTTCTGTTGCTGCTTCAGAAGGGCAGGCTGAAGATGACGATGAAGAGAAAGCAATCGGTGTTTCTCCAGATGGCAGGTCAGTCTTTCAGCACTGTTAGTTTTACGTGTTCATTTGTTAACAAACTCTTGAACAAGCCTTTTATCTTTTGACAGGTTTCTTAAGTTTGAAGAAGAAATTGGTCGAGGCAGTTTTAAAACTGTCTACAGGGGCTTGGATACACAAACAGGAGTTGCCGTGGCTTGGTGTGAATTGCAGGTAAGAGTCCTCGTCCATTCAAACAGATAGGATGAAAATTAAAATTATTCAGGGACCTTTTTGGTATTTATTTCCACTTCCTTTAGCGTTAATAAAATATTTCTTTGCTTTTCATAACAGGAAAAGAAATTAAATAAAACAGAAAGATTGCGGTTCAGAGAAGAAGCAGAAATGCTGAAAGGTCTTCAACATCCTAATATTGTCCGGTTTTATGATTATTGGGAAGTTACTCTTACCAAGAGAAAATATATTGTTCTTGTAACCGAACTGATGACCTCAGGCACTTTAAAGACGTAAGTTATTGTTTTAAGTCAAATAGCTTCCTCTAAACTTCTTTTATTATGCCATTTACTCAACCTTTCACACTATACAGATATTTACGCCGGTTCAAGAAAATAAATCCAAAGGTTCTCAAATCTTGGTGTCGCCAAATCCTGAAAGGTCTTAGTTTTCTCCATAGCCGGAGCCCTCCTATTATACACAGAGACTTAAAATGTGATAATATATTTATAACTGGAACTACTGGCTCGGTGAAGATTGGTGATTTGGGTCTTGCTACTCTTAAAAACAGATCCTTTGCAAAATCCGTCATAGGTTTGTGCCATTTGCTTCACCAATTGAGTTTTTGGTAGCGTCCCTCAATAATTGTAACTCAAATTTTTTTCTTGGCTTCAGGTACTCCTGAATTTATGGCGCCAGAAATGTATGAAGAACATTATGATGAAAGTGTTGATGTCTATGCATTTGGAATGTGTATGCTTGAGATGGCTACATCTGAATATCCCTATTCAGAGTGTACCGGTCCTGCTCAAATATACAAAAAAGTTATAAGTGTAAGTATTGAGTATTCAATAAGACTGCTTTAAACATGTAAGTCGTCTTTGTTTCTTATACATATGTTTTTCTTCTCAGGGTGTCAAACCACAGAGTTTTGAAAAAGTAGAGAGTCCAGAAATACGAGACATTATTGAACACTGTATTCGATTAAAGAGAGAGGAAAGGTAAGGCCTGGCTCTGCCTTTTCATAACTTTTCAAATTACTCGATCAAATTAATGATAAATACCTTTTACTGTTTCTAGACCTGGCATTAAGGACCTATTAAACCACGAATTTTTTGCTGAAGATTGTGGGCTACGAGTTGAACTTGTATCTCGGGAAGAAGCCGTGGCTTCAACAGCGTCCAAAGTTGAATTCAGACTTCGTGTACTTGATCCAAAGAAGAGATCTAATAAGCATAAAGAGAATGAAGCAATACAGTTTGACTTTGATATAAATAATGATAATGCTGATGAAGTTTCACAAGAAATGGTCAGCAACCTTCAAACCTTTTTTACTAATTGATGATGTTTTGCAGTCTCCCGGTCCAACTAATATAATATATTCTACTTTGTTCAGGCTAATTCTGGGTTGATAATGGAAGAAGATGCACGTGTTGTTGCAAAGTTAATAAAGGCTCAAATACAATCTTTATCAAAAGAAAGAGAGGAACGCAAACAGGTTCTCTCAGGGCAATTTGTTGGTGGAGAAGGGGAGGTGTTGGATCTGAGAGAGCAGCGCGACATCCCTGCTGGTTCGGGTAATGATTTACTTTCTACGCTTTTCTACTTTTTAAGTGAACGTTAATTTTAGGTAAGTTTTAACTCATTTTTGCCTTCTTCAGAATTTTCACCAGACTCTGGATATGTAACGGTTCATCAAACAGATCAATTAAATATGTCTGTGCAAACTGGTAATCAGCAGGCTTCCATAGTGCCTGAAATGGCTTACATGCCAGATGCATCTAATATAATGATCCCATCTCAAAGAATGGACTTGGGCCAGGTGAGATTCCTCTCCCACCCTCACCCCGTTTTTTAAAATTTGTTTCTTGGTCATTTGTCTATTTAGAATTTAGTCAAGAAGTGAACATTTATTTTCTTCTCTTTTTTTTCTTTTCTCCCACGCAGCTATCAGAAAAGGATGAACTTTCAGATTTAGGTGACAAATCCCTCCAAACAATTCAGCAGACTCTGGTACATGGACAGGTTCCACCTCAATTAGCACAACCATCTCAAGCACAAAGCCTGTCACATTCTCAACTTCAGCAACATTTAGGTCAAAATCAATCATCAGGGCAGCTACCAAACCAGCCTCTGCCCCAACTTCACGTCCAGTCACTTCCTAATCCGCTTCTCCTTCAGTCACTTGAGCAACCGCAGGAGCATATTCAAGAAAAGTCCGCTGGAGGGCAACTTGACACATTACACGAAGCTCACCATGATTTGTCTTTGCAACAATATTCAGAACCTCAACAGGAAATGTCACTGGAGGCTCAATCTGAGCCTCAAAATCGGATGGAACACTCCCAAATGACTACTGATCAAGCAGCTGAGGCCCGGGGTGACCATCAGTTACTCGCTCAAGCTTCATTGCAACCTCAGAGTGCAAGCCATGCTCAAATACAGCCTCCACTTCAATCTCAGCCTCTAATGCAACAACAATCTCAGTCTCAGCCGCACCACAACTTATCAGAAAATCCATCAAAACTGCAGTCTTCAGCGGAGGCTCAACTTCAGGCGTCTCAGTCACAACATGTATTGCATATGCAAGATTTACCGCAGCAGCCAGAGTCACAGGAACAAGATACGTATCGAAATCTTGTCCAAGAAGCAGAGGTCTCTCGAGTGGGCCATCCAGAGAGTCGTCCGCAACCCCAGTCAGTGGGAGACCCACTTCAGTTGTCGCAGGAGCCCACCAGCATGAGTCACCCGTCTGTTGCTTGTCAAGACGTTCCTCAATCAGATTCCCAGCATCAGCCATATGAAGCTCCCCAACCGGAGGTTGATACCCTGCAGCGCCCCCAAGGCCTTCCCCAGGTTGATACATCAAGCCAACCACAAGATGTGTCAACTCAAGACCATGTTCAGCAACAAGAGCAGCCCCAAACCCTTTATACGCCTGTTTCATTGCTTCCTGCTCCCTCCAATGGAGCACCACGAGCTACCCAAGTGTTCCACCAGGTATGTTTCTTATTTGCTCACTGTTTTCTTGTTTACCTTGCTGAAAAAAAAGTTGATTTTCACATCTATCTTGATTTTAGGCTTCGCAAGTAACTGGAGTAGCCGGGGGGTACGTGGGCACCTTCACCCCCGTGTTCCACCCCTCCGGAGCCGCCTACATACCCGCTCAAATGGGTGGCCCCGCCCCTGCCCCCGCCCCTCAACAGCAGCTCTATGTAGCCACCAGCCTGCACCAGACCTCTGCACCGATGCTCCTTGGACAAGCTCAACCAGGGCAGGTATGTGAAGAATCTTTTATCGGTATGCTTTCACCCTTGCCGCTCCAACCTTTCAATCTCGTTTGTGTCTTCCAGAACGCTCTGCTGGAGATGGGAGCCACCACCACGGCCCCCTCCCTCCTGCAGACCATGTTCCCGGTGCCCACCCTCGACGGCAACCTCGTGGTGGGGCCGGGGGCTCCAGGGGGCATGGTGCTGGTGCAGCGACCGCCCCTGCCTGGAGTCCCCGGCGTCCCCGGCCCGGGGGCTCGAACGGGGGAACAGCCCGCCGACGGAGTTGCGGTCTCGGCCTCTGCAACAGCGGTCTCGGACAGCGTAAGTTCCGGCGCCGTGGCCGCGCCAGTCTGTGGTGCTACCGCTGGGGCCGCAGGGGCCGCTGGGGCTGATGATGTGCCGCTCGCTTCGTCCTCGTCCTCGTCTCACCCCCCCAGCATGCTGGCGGCGGGGGCGCCGTGTGTGCAGATGGTGCAAACCGTGCAGGCCGTGCAAGCTGTGCCGCCGCAGGCACAATTCTTTCTGCTCCAGCAAAACGCCACTCCCACTTACCTTGTGAGTGAGATGCCGCAATACCACTCGCCCTCGCTCACCCCCATCCAGACGCCCGTCCCGCCTTCGACCCCGGTGCCCGCCAACACCATCACGCCCGTGTTCCCCGACTCGAGCCATTTGCCTTCGCAGACCCAAGCCCAATACCAGGGCAGCCCGTACCTGGTGCCGCCCGAGTCACAGGGACTAGGGATTCCGTCTGCAGCCAACTTTGACTCTCCGTCAGTGCAGCAGCTCCCAACACCGATACCTCCAGTCCACATTTACACAGCTCCGCCCGAGTCAGGCGACAGCCATGCCTTCCACTGCGAGCTGACTGCCTCTCGAGGGCTGGAGACTGTTGCCGATGCGGAGCAGAAGAAGTGCCTCAGTGCAACGGAAGACTCAAAGCTGGCGCCACTAGAAAACGGCTGCGTTTCGGACGGGCAAATGCCTTTTACTGGTACATCCACACCATATGGAGCGAGCTCAGAAGCAAGCTCCAGAAGGGCATCTGTGGATCAAGAGCAAATTACTCTCAAACGTTCAGCTTCCCCTCAGGTACACACACCAAAAAAAGAGTAGATTGTTTTTATTTTCTTTTGTATTTTAAATAATGTTTAGAAAAATCCTTCAGCCCTTTTTATTTTGCATGATATTTAGAAAGATGTTACACTGCACTTACGGTTGTTGGTTCCAAGGATATTTTTTTCTATAGTTAAATGAGTCCATGTCATGCCCTCCTTTTTTTAAAAGTCCAAACTAAAAATAAAAGTCCTTATCCTGGACTTTTCACGTTTGCTTTTGGGTGCATTATAATTAGTCTTTGTGACGGGTATGCGACTTTGATGTGTATCTGCTGATATCCCCTTCTGCTTTGCATGTTCTCTCCTTTTTCGTGCTTTTTTTTGTATCACAATTCCCTGCCTGAATACTCTTCTCACTTATGTGTTTTCATTTCTCAATTTTATTTTTTTAAATTTGCATGTAATTATGATTTGTTGTGTGCTGTTCTCTTAACTCTCTTTTTGTTGTTGTGTTACATTTGTAGAACCTTTACATACGATTTAATTTATCTTATCTTGTACAGGTCGATGATGCTATTGAGATGGGAGACCACCCCACTCACTCCTCACAAACCACCATTGATTCGGGCGTTCTTTCTCGTGCTGATAGGTCAGTTCATTAAATTTCAAGACCTTGTTCACAAACTTAAGCAATTCTTCCTTAAACACTTTTTCCTTCTTTTAGCACTGCAAGCGACCCTGCAGAGGCACTCTCATCCAGTATCATTGCTGCTGCGGGGGGTTTGGTGCCAGAGACAGCAACTGAGAGACGCAACCGCCGCACAATCCAACGACGCCAGCGCAACAAAGCTATTAGTGAGCGAGGACCCAGGCTGACAGTCTTAAGTATTAACCATGATGGATCCAACAGCTCGAGTACGGAAGGCACGGAAGGGTCTGCCGGAAGCTCTAGTCCGTCGGGAAATAGAGGCCCCACTGTGGAGTGTCAATTGGAAACAACAAGAAACAAAACTGTTACCTTCAAGTTCGACTGTGCAGACTATGTACCTGGGGATATTGCAAACAATTTGGTAAGGAACCAAGACATTTTTAATCGTTAAAAAAAAAAAACTAAATAAGTTGAGACAAAGCTCCCTAAATGCAGTGAATTTATTTCCATTGTCTTTTTCAGGTTGCTGAAAATCTTCTGCCCGAGACACAAGCTGAACTCTTCACTGAAATAATCCAAGAAATTGTGAGACAAGTTAAAGCAGATCCTAGCAAGTTACCTGTGGTGACCCAGTGCTTCCCCTCCGAGACTTCAGGCAGTCCTGTTGCCCATCGGCCGAGGGACAGAGAGCGGGACTCGGATCCGGTGCTGGAGGCTGGTCGGGTAAGTGCACGGTCACACCATACCTATAAGTTTTTTGGTGGAATTCCCCACCTCTGCTGGGATTTGAGATGTTCGGTGGCTCTCTCTGGCTACGTGTTCTGTATGGCAGGCCTGCTTGGGGTCCTCCCTTTCTCTTCGTGCTTCGTCATGTGCTGCTTCTCCTTTCCAGTGCCTTCATTTTACTTTCTATGTGTTTCTCTTTCATCAAAGTTTTCGTCTGAATCACTAATTTATTGTACCTGAATCTCTAATAACATACACTTCAGAAGAATAGTACCAGCTATCATTTTTTGGGGGGTGTGGTGTCATTGCTATGCTCGTGGTGTGGTGTCATTGCTATGTGGGTCTGCTGATGAATGCGCAATTCTTGTTAGGTGCGACATGCTTCACTAACACGTCAGCGCTCCTTCAAATCTTCTATAAAACAGCACCGACGCCATCGTTCGGTAAGTGCGCTGGCATGTATGTGTGGAGTTTTAAGAAGCTAACTTGCATTTGTGTCTGGCCTGCTTCACTGTCTGACCTGCTTTCCTGTCTGTTTCTGCCTTAACTTTGATGCATTGTTTTTTGTTGTTGAAATAACATGTGTGCTTTATTTTAGGGCTCTTGACATTCCCTTTAATGCAGTTTTGAGCCCTGAAGTTTTTATTTCTTTGGATTTTAAGTACTGTTTCTTTGGTTGCATGTTTATTTGTATCAGCCTGCTCTGTACTTTCTTCTGTTTGGTTAATGTTCTTGACCATTTGGCCTATTATATTATCTTGATATGCTCTTTGGCCTTATGATTGTTATTTTATGCTGTTAAATTAATAAATCTGTGCATACTGTATGTATTCTTTTGCTGCCTTGTAAATTCTCATGCTGATATCTTTTTAATTTTGTCAGACCAGGAACCTTGCCTGTCAAGTAAACTAATTTTCAGCCTTATAGCTGAAGTAGTGATATATCCCTATTCTTACCAGTTTAAATCTCTACTGCTTTGTATTAACAGTATCTCTTGCACTTCTATTTTCCTTCTTAATTCTCATCTAGGGTTCTGCCACTCCCCTTAACAAGTATCAAATTAATCTGATTAGCAAGAATTTATGGGAACAACTGTTAAAATCAACTTAAATAATGATTTTGCTCAGGTCCCTTCCGACTAGGTCTTTTCTTTTTCTTTTTGCTGTGGTTTACCGCTTTATTTCTACTCCTTACAGAAGGATGAGGGATCATCTTTAGTTGGCTCTGCACCTAATAGTCCTGTCCGTCACCGTATGTCACTTACGGATCAACCAGTGCTTACACCTTTGTCTGGCATATCAACTATTCCCTCTGCACCTGCTCCTGTGGTCAAGCAAGCACCGGTGAGGGTCTTCTGCATGCAGTATTCTTTTGTTACTTGTAACTAAATTGATGGCCTGTATTTTTCACATTTGTGGCTATATTTTTCATGCAGGTACGGAAGGTGTCTCGCTTTCTTGTCAGTACGGTGACTGACGCTGTAGTGACTCCAGTATCTATTGAAACTAATCTAGTCAAGGTACATACTGAAACTGCATTGTACTTAAAATAAATTTATCAACTTGCTTGGTGAAAGATTGATATGGTCATTCTACAACATTTTCAACAGGATTCCAGCTCTGTTGTTGTGAAGCCTATGTCATCAGCATCAGAGGTATTGCCAGTTTCTGAGGCCCCAGGAAGGGGCTCCATGGTACGCATAGGGAGTGAAACTATTCTCTCGAGCCTCAGCCCATCCATTGACAAGCAAGCCCGCAAGATAAGTCTACCCGAGCCGGTCAGTTCAGCTGCTGCATCTTCAGAATTAGATGATATCTCATCTCAAACAGTTCAAACCATTCCTGAAAAATCTTCACATTACTATTATGGCGATGAGTATGCTATGGGAGGCACACCAGTGTCTGGTGGCACACCTATATCGGGTGACTCACCAGCTCAACATCACACTCCAGAAAACACAATGCTTCCTGGTCAAGACGGATTGCACATCAAATTGACTCAACAAAGTTCTTTGGAGAAGCAGCTGAATTCTCAGCTGCAGGCTGATGCAGGGTAAGCTCTACATAAAATTTTATTGGAGAGGACTTTTTTTAAATTGTGCTTCTTACACTAATGATATTGATACTATGAACATTTCAGGGGACCACAGACAATAGAGGATTTGCAGCAAAAACTGGTTCAGCTGACCTCACAACCATCTGAACTGGGCATCGGTGGCACTCCCCCATCACATCCAGCTACTCCACATATGCCTTTGTCTTATGATACATACATGCAGACTCTTCAACAAAAGCTGGCCTCCATCTCCATGACCGGAGGTACTCATGTGGTAAGTAATTTTCAAACCTGCAATGTGTAATTCTTTAGAGAAATGAAATGAGATGTGATGATGATGGCCGTGTTGTCACCTAGTAGGTGCTTGGTGCTTGATCTCTTGGCTCTGTCAGCCCATAGCCAAAAGGCTTTGTTGGTGGAGGATTGACCTTGGCAGTGATTGATCATCAAGCCTGGTTAGGATGGGATTTGAGTGGGTGGATGGATGGGGGAAAAGGGGGGGGGGATGCGGTGCGGCGACGGCTTTAGTGCCCAACAGGGCCTCAGTCCCCTCTTGACTGTAGTTCATACCACTTGAGGGTCTCTATTAGGCCTTCTCAAGGATGGCTGTTGCAGTTTGGAGAGGACTCCTTATGTGTCCATGTGGCATTTCTGGTAGCATCTGACTTTGTGTGGTTCTCTCTGATTGTGACCAGTTAAATGATGTGCAATTTTTGTTAACATTTTCAAACATTGTTCCAGGGCCCCTTATCACCTCACAGCACTTTGCATGCCTCTGGAATGCAAGGAGCCTTACTCCCTGCAACACTTGAGGTTCTCCAACCTGCAGGAGGTATCATTGGCCTGGAGGGAGTTTCACTCTTGCCATCTGAGCAACAGTTAGCGGTTCAGCAGTTCGCTTCACCTTCTCTTCAGTCCATGCAATCTCCTTTAACTGCTGTGGTACAACCTGTGCATGTTTTGACTACTACAGGACAGAACCCATCCTCTGGACCTACTTTATTACAACAAGTAAATAACACATGTTCAATTTGAAAATAATTGCTTTTTGCTGTTTCAAACTTTTTTTTGTTAAGCCTTATTGCTTCATTTTTTTTCTAGGTTACTGTAACACCTGTAGGGGATGTAAGTGGTATGAGTAGTGGTGTAATGTCTCCAAATCAAACTTCCTCTCGAGACGAAATGCATCGCCCAAATAGACCCAGACCAGCTGCTATTGATCTTGCGGACCTTGAACAAGTAAGCATATTACCTTGTTTCAATTTTGGTCAGTGCCACACTTGGCTGTCTCCATGAACATGTGTTTCTTTTGCACTTTTCAGGAATTAGCAAAGATTCACACCGGATACCGACGTGACCTGCAGACACATTATTTGATAGGACAATCTCAACAGGTATGTTTTATTTCATGTGTTGAACATTGTACTTTCGTGGGGGTGGGATCTGGTTGCTCTTGAGAGCTTTTCTTTCCTGCAGTACATCAAAATCCCAATCAATACATCAAAATGCATGTGAACTTTTTGATGTGTTCTACAGATTTGCACTAACTTAATCATTTATCACAAATTTTGTTGGGTTTCACTAGCTTTTTTTGAGTCCTGAGGTATTTCTTGATCTAAAGCTCTTCCTTCATTCTGATTATGTGTGTGGTCCCGCTTTTCTTCTGCCCTTACCCTTTTCTCACAGTTTGGCTGGGACTGCCTGAATCCAGCAATATTTTTCATGGGTGTATAGATGATTGCTTTGCCGTGCTGGTTTTAATGATGCTCCTCTGGAGTAATTCTGTTGAACTTAAATTTGTGTGGGTGTGTGTTGGATCTGACCATTTGACTGCCAATCTTTCTTGAATTCACTTTTTAAGTTAAAATTAGAAATAAACTGTTGAAGCTTGGGCTCTTCTTTTATGTGATGTATTGAAGAGATACAAATCGGGGGTTTCCCATGAGGGGCTTATCACTTTGGTGAAGAATGGCTATGGCAACAATGTAGCAATTGCTGTCATTCCATTGGTTTGGCCTTTGGCATGTTGGGTGCAAGTTGCGTTGCTAGCATGCGTGTTGGTGCAGGTTCCGCCGGTGCTAACTGCCCTCCCCCTCCACCCACTCTCCATGGGAGGCATCTCTTGCACCCTCCACCCTCTGCATGCCACATCAACCACGGGCCGGGAACACTCCTCACATGCACAAGTAGAAGCAAGCACGCTAGCCGTAAGTACCTATACACAGATATTTACAGTCCAAAAATTGTTGAAAATTTTTCACTTCAAATCTGGTGGGTTTGCTTTCCAATTATTAAAAAACACATTGAGTATGTTTTCTTGTTATAAAGGTGCAGCTACACCATATCACTTTCACCATTTATTTTTACCCAATGAAATTTGCTAATGGCCCCTTATTTGAATGACCTGCAGTTATTTCAAGAATCATGTGTATCGGATTTCTTTCCCCTCAATTCTTTTTCTTTTCTCTCATAGGAGGGCCAGGATGAAAATGTTCAAGAAAAGGAAAGTTCTCAGGATGGCAGTGCACCTGCTCCTCCAGAAAGAAGACTGTCCAGGTTTCAAGTTAGTGTTGTACCTGAGGACAAACCTGCAGAAAAGGTGGGTTCTTTTCTAAAATTTCCATTCATCTTTGTTGAGTGGCGCCTTAAATTTTTAATTTAACCATATGTTTTCCCTTGAAGGAGAGAAACAAGAGTGTCCCAAGCAACATGGGTGCTAGCCCAGTTGCAGCGGCTACTGCTACAGCTGTCCGCAAAGGGCGGTTCAGTGTTGTCACACATCCAGATCCAGGTCTTATCAATCTGCCTGATCCATCTGCCCCAGCCCATACCCCAATAAATTCACCTCAAGATGCAATCCCATCATCACCACATGAGAGTTAGTATTTTTCCTCATTTCAACCCTTGAATATTTGTCTCCTCACTGGTGACATTAAGTCTCAATGTTTTTTTGTTTTTTTTGTTGAAGGTTCAACTTCTGTGGATCCAACTGTGTTTCATGTTCTGCACATGGCCTCTGACTCAGGTCATTCTGAACAGGTATGTTACTTCGTTGTTCAAATTACAACACATAAAGTTATGCTTCTTGGAATGCATTGTATTCTAATCTGAATAGATGTGGTAGTCTTTTTTAATCTTATTGTACAGTTTTTCTTTTTAAAAATCAATATTTTGAAAAGAAAAAAAAAATTAACTGTTTAAAGAAGCTGTAAATTTTTATTGGTATGGAAGCTACTGCTTACCTGTTTTATGTCTTACTGCTTCTGTTTTCAAAATTATTTTGATTGAATACCTTTTTATGATTAAAAACCTTCCTTTGATCTAAATTTAGAAACTTGTTTTGTTTTCAATTATTGCACTCGTTCAGTAGGTCCAATAATTATTGCACTCGTTCAGTAGGTCCAATACTACAAAGAAGTTTATTGCATTGGTAGTGTGGTGGTGCTGAAGTAATTATCTTAGTGTTTGGTTGTATATTGGGTGCTCATTGTTGGACAAGTTGTTGCAATTAAAGTTTTGGCTAGATGCATGTTTAACCTTAAATAACTGTCTTATCTTTCATTCTGTTAAGTATTGTAATTTTGTTGATTTCTTTGAAAGCAAGTTATGATTTAACTCAATTTTGTAACTGGACATGCACTTGAGTGGTTTTTCCTTGTTTTTTTTCCTGTTGTTTTATTGTTGTTTTTCCCCTTTTCTTGACTATAATGTGTCTGTGTGCTGCCTTGCTTTTTCATGAATCCCGCCTGTTGCCCTGCTAACATCATGCAATCATCACAACAGTGGGCAGCTCATCATATCAACATCTTACAGAAACCTAGCCACATGCAGGCTGCCCACCATACGCCCACTCCCCCTGTCTATCTGGTGGCTCCTCATGAAAGTGCAGTGCCTCAACAACTGATTTCTGGCTCACTGCTCATCCCTTGTCCAGTTTCTCAGAGTGTACCCCAAAGTCTGCATCCGAAGTTGTCACACAGTGCAGGTCCAATGAAGAGACCTCGAGCACAGACTATGGTGGAAAGTCATAGGGTTGGTTCATTCCGCCCTCGCAGAAGAGACGAAGGAAACGCAAGTCCGACGAGCCCTACCAGTCCTACATGGTATGGGTCTTACTCTCCGGATTTGTATTCCTCCTCTTCTGAATCTAATCGCAGCATGCAAGATTACCGCCATTTTAATACTCAGCGCATCACAAAGTTCCCATCCACCTCTGATTTGGTGGGAAATAAGGAGGGAAAGTGGACAAGTAAGATCCCGATACCAGTAAAATCCGACAAATCTGGGAAGATTCTCCCTACAAACTCTCCTCCAAGGAAAACCAGTGTGCCTGGCTTTGGATCCAATTCGGGTACACCTCGGAAAGTTGTACCGAAATGTGCTTGTCCCACTGGCAGTCTGTCAGAATTCCACAGTAGATCTGTCAGCCCCCCAACTCCTCACCGTTGGACAAGTCATGGTGATTTATCCCCATCAAAAGATGTAAATATTAGACATGTTTATCCCACCAGTGACAGGCTCCCTCTGAACTGTCCTCATAGTAGTCACCATGAAGGAGCCAAAGAAACTGCTAGTGAAAAAGTTCGCCGAAGAAGCATGGAAAATAAGTACTCCTATTCAGAGCAACAACATCATGCCCTTCACCATTCTCACAAACACCAATCTGTTGGAAGTGAACCATGGGATATTCTGAAGGCAAGAATGAAACAGGCTCGCAGTCAAGAATTCCTTAGTGCAAGAGTATCTCCTGACCAGGATGTTCCATTCTTCAGTTCATATCGGTCTCGAACACCTGCTCCTGTTCCGGAACCTGTAGCCATTCCAGAAGAATATGAGCCGGTCTATCACACAGTTCATGCTGGAATGCGGCCTCCAGTTCATTTGGCCAACTGGTCTCAACATCAGGAAGAGGGACTAAGACAAGGTCTGCACTACCCTCACTCACCACATGCCAATCCATGCTCTCGAGCACCCTTGCCACGTTTCAGTCCAAGAAATCATCCTGCACCTTCATACGAACTGTCACAGGACTCAAGTCTTATGGATTCCGACGATACAGCTCGATTTTTTCATCGTGCACTGCTCAGCTATTGGGTAAGGAGTCTGTGGTGGTGGTGGTCAGAAAGGCGCATGAAGGTGATGGCGCTTCATCCACCCCTGTCTCTGCTCTGCTTTGCATTAACATTTTACTTTCCAGTCAAACCCTCATTTCACGCTGCTGTCTTCTACTGTTAAAATTTTTGATAGCAACCTATTGGTGACAAAGTAATTTTTAAATATTTCTTTTGTGATTACTTGGAAACCTACTTTAAGTGTAAATTTCATGTGTTATTTGTATCAAGACCTTTTCTAACTATACAGCAAACTAATAGTACCTTTCAAATAACAATTAATTTATTGTTTTTACTGTTTGTATTCATTAAAGTGCATTTTCTTTGAAATCCTTATGAGGTGCATGTATGCACGGACGTCTGCCATCTGTGTGCTCATGAGAATGAGTGTTATGTTTTTAAAATTAGCTCTTCTTTCTTGCTCTTTCCTGGTCACTTGGACCTTTTGGAATTGTGTATGACTCAAATTTGTGAGATTGATTTGAAACTATGAAGGGCTTCATGTTCATGCTAACAAAAGAACAAAAGGTTCAGACAAATGTGTAATGTTATCTTGGGGATTTGTTTCATTATGAAATAAGGTGAAGATCAAGAACGTGTTGGAGATAAAGAAGTAAGAGGAATAGTGGAATCACAAACTTATTGGAGAAGACTTCATTTTTGAAGAATAGTGTGCATGGTCCATAACATATTGTCAATTCTTTCATTCACCTAAGGAGAACTTGACATCAAATTATTTGTTAAATTTTCATATTTTACACACAGCTGTAAACCTCAAATTCAGTGGGAGAACTTTCTTCTTCTTCTTTAAGGCATGTTCACATTTGTTGATTGAATGACAACATTGTTCATGCATGGTGGAAGCTGTTGTGCCATGGGCCATAATTGTTGTGATGCCTTGGTGACTGTCTGCTTGATCATGGCATGTTCTCTTCTTTGTGGTCTGTCAATTTGAATGTGTGCTTGTTAGTGTTAGCTCTGAATTTCATCTGTTCCCTTTGTGTTTGTTAGTTTATCTTGTTGTGATCATCCCCAATGTATTATTAAATGGATCTTTTAAAATAGTTTTATCAATTTAAAAAAAATAATTTTGGTTCTCTTTGATGTTTTTCAATGTCAAAAACAGAACTTTGTAATTGTACTATAAACCACTATAGGATCATGAATCACATAGAAATAAAAAAACTCATAATGGTTTTTTCTTTCCTTTTGTAGCATGACAGTGTTGATGATGTGCCCTTGGAGGAAAATGAGGAGTATCGCAATTTACTCAGGAGGTCAGTTGATGTTTTTTTCTACTTTCCTAGGAGTCATAAAATAAACCTCATGTTCTATTGGTAAGTTACATAAGTTAATTTTTTTCTTTTCTTTTTTTTTTTTGCAGACAACAAATTGAACTTGATGCTATGCAAAGGAGGCATCGTGAAGAAGTGGAGAAGCTAAGAGCTCAGATATCAGCAAGGCACGGAAAAGGCCAGGTAAACTAGTAGTTATTTGTAGCTCTTTCTCAAAGCCTGGTCTCGCCGTATTTTAAGATATAGGTGTGAGAAATCTACCCCCTCTCTTTGTGCTATTGTGCATTGTTAGTATGACATGCCTTGTTTAGGTGCGTCTTGACAACCCTCTCCTTTGTCCGCATCGCTCTGCAAGTTCTTCTCCTATGATATTGCAGGCAAACCCATGCAAGTCTTCATAAGTCTTGCCAAATGAGTAGCAGATTTCTCACATAGTTGACATTAGCTGCATCGTTCCTAGAGGAACAGTAGCATCTTGGAATTTAGAACAGGAATATTTGTCCACCGAGCAGTATAAGAAGTGTACCTTATACATACTTCATCATGTAAATTGTAAATACTAAGATCCATGTCCACTCATTTTCATCTAGGAATCATCACGACACCAATTCTCTAGTTGGTTTGTTGTTGCAATGCACATAATTAATGTCAGAAAATAGCATTAACTCACAAAGTTGCTCGTCTAATAGTGGTTCACAGTGTATTCTAATCTGTTACTAATATTGTTTACGTAGAAATTTCAACGAATTTTTTGTCTATAAATTACGTATCTATTTGGACGTCAGTTCAAAGAAAATAAGGGAAGCTCAATCATACAATCAGACAATAGACACCACAATATGTGGTAGGCATGTACAAACCAGACATCATTCAACTTGTCCCAGAAATTTTTCCTCTATTTTTGGTACTTTGTAACTTCAAATTTCTTTGTATAGAAGAACACGTTGTAAAGCGTCATTCATTATTCTGACAAAATATCTGATGTTTTGAATTCTACATTTCCTTTAATTTTTTTTATCCATTTCATTGCTTTTTTTATAGCCCTTCCGTCATAAACTGAAGCATTTGGTAACTTATTTACTTGTATGTAGGTTGGCCTTGGAAACGTGGTTGGGGGACCTCAACAAGTCACTGCAGTACAACGTCTCGTCTCCCTATCTCCTCACGAGGCAGCGGCTATGTTGGCGAGACCCATGTTTTACCAGGCGCTTTCACCAATTCACTGCCAAGGTCAGTTTATTATTTATCTTGTGTGAAACCTTTGCTTTGGACTGCTGAAGGAGTTAATTGGTGGCAATGCGCAATGCTCAACTGAAATATTAAAAGAAACCTGAAGTTGGTGTCTTCCCTCTGTTTACTTTTTAGGACTCTTAGTTTTTTTTAAAAAAAAAGTCCTTCTTGCCTTTGCATCTCAATGTCAAAGTGAAGCATGCATCCCTTCTTTAGAGAATTGTTTTAAATTTATTGTGGTTTATAATTCTCTGTGGTTGTGCTTCCTCTCATTCTCCATTTTTTAAAGTCTCGGAAACTGTCTTTTTCCACCTTTGTGGTCCTTGCGCATTTTGATTCTGCATGTCTGACGGTCTGATGGTCTAATGGTGATGGCGTGTGGTACATGGCAGTGGGCCAGACTGGCTCCTTGGCGGGTGTGGCCCTTGCCGGGTCCGGGGCGGCGGGGGCTGGAGCTGGAGCTGGAACTGGGGCGGCTGGAGCCGCTGGAGCGGGCCATGGCAGCACCAGCACCGAGGACTCCCTCGTGTTCAGTACAGCTCCCCAGTCTCCCGTTGGATCCCACACTGGCTCACACAGCGAGGCGCTGGGGCTGGGGCTCGCACTGGGCCTGGGACTCTCTCAGTCCCCACCCACTTCACCTGCTAGGGGTTCTCAGGTAACTTGTTGAGGAGCTCTTCCTTCCTCCGCTTGTCCTTGTCATGCACTAACTTGTTGAATGCATTGTGATGGGTAGATTGATTTGAAGCTTTCCCATGTGGTTTGTCGCGGTTGAGGTTACACCTTGCGTTTGATGTTTGTTCAGACTCCAGATGGACGTCGAGAAGCCATACCACCAGTTGCAGCAGCAGCCGCAGCAGTCCCCCCAGCAGGAGCAGCAGCAGGAGTAGTAGTCAAGACAGAGGGGAATGTGCCAGCACCGCAGTCAGCTGATGGGGCTGGCACTGCAAGTGGAGCAGGAAGTGGCATCAGCATTGGTGCAAGTCCGTTGACCGGTCTACGTGCCCTACACATTGCCGCTCCCACTGGTTACTACTTCCAGCCAACCACCATGGCTCCACTCCTTCAGTCAGGAATGCGATTAGTGTACAGTCCCCCTGCTAGGCAGCAAGGACCAAATTCAGCAAGCCCATCTAATCCATGTGCATCTCATTCAAGCTCCATTGATCTTGAATCACCACCCTCTTCCCCACCCAGCCTTGCTAAAAGGCCTTAGTGTCGTTGCCTTATATCTGCACAGATGAATATATAATTATTTGTAAATTGCTTGTGCTTAATTTAAAAGCGACATTGTTGAGGAATCAAAGATAGCTAGGGAACTGCATTCAAGTATTCTGTCGACCTATTCCAACCTTTCACTATCATTTTAAAATCAGGGGAAGGTCATTGTTCCTATTCCAAATATGCAAGAAAGATGTAACTTCAATTTCAGTCGCTTGAATGTGTTCTTTTATTTTGAAGCAAAAAGCTGACCTAGTTGGTGCCAAATAGATGCAGCTTTCTCTGCCTTTTCCAAACATGCTTTCCAATTATGTCTGTTAACTTCCATTTTGAAACTGAGAGGCATCTTCCTTATCCGCATATACACACTGAATCATCATATCTGAAGGCTACCATTGCCTAGCTCATTGTGTGAAGTCAAGGTCCTGGAAGGATAATGTTTAGAACTGGGGAGAAATCTATGTGATAAGTCTTGCTTTTGTTTCGACGTTAGAGTTAGTCTCATTGTCATTTTTAAATTATTATATTTATTTTATGAATACTTGTTTGTTTAGTGCAGAAATTTATTTATTAGTCTTATGTTGTAGCTTTGTTATATCACCTCCCTGCTTTGGTGAGAACTATTCGTTTTTCCTGTTTTTTTTCTTGTTTTTGCTATGCTGTGCTCTGGATTCTTAGGTTTCTAAAGTGGGGTTTATCCTGTATGTGCAAGTGTACGTGTGTGTCATGTCATCTGTTAGTTTGAATATAATGTACTGCAAAGTATTGGCTCGAAACTTTATGATGGAAACTGCTGCCATCTCAAATAGTGATTACAAACTTTCATAAAATGCCCCTTTTTGGCACCTACAGGGATAGAAATCTCATGCTACTTTTAACCTGAAGCCCTATTGTATTTGTATGGCATTGCTTAGGCACATTATTATGTTTTATAAAATTATAGGTACATTGTTTGGCCTTTGGCTTACCTTGAATTTGGACTGTGGTGCTTTATTGATAACAAAATTTTAATTAGTAGATTTGTACAGATTTTAGTAATATTTTAAAGAAAATGTGGAAGTGTCATAGGTTGTAAGAATTCTATTTCTTGAATGGATAAAGACTGAATTAAATACAGCTTATCTTTGGGAGACTGACAGTTGTAAGAATGGACACAGAAGTAGTCATGATGTTTTAACTTGATTAATCAATTCTGTATCCTTATATCAAAGGCCTTGAAGAATGATAGCCAAGTCAATGCTTTAGTTAATGTTAAATGTGTACTATAGTGTGCATCCTTAATATGTTGCGGTTGGTGGATGCAGGCTGCTTATGAAATGGCTGATAACACTAACCTGCTCATAACATGTGTACTTAGCTGGAAATGCCTGTGGAGTTGAGTACACGAGATTGTTTAAGAAGAATAGAAAATATTAGTATCTGTAATTTATTTTCATATGTATTTCATAGTTGTTGCAATAACCTTTAACCAAATTTGTTTGGACAACCATTCCGTTAGCTTTCCACAGTCATAAGAAGAAAGATAATCAGGTACTTTAGCTATGTGATCTAATGTTAAATTCTAATTTTAAATACCACGGCGCAACTCACTTGAAAATGGATTTTATGAACATCCTCTAAGAACTTAGTCTACTCGCTAAAAGAAAAAATTGCAAAATTGTGAATTAGCACACACAACTTTGTGTTTTCTTAGCGATTTAGGACATG
Source organism: Thrips palmi (assembly GCF_012932325.1). Lineage (NCBI taxonomy): Eukaryota > Metazoa > Arthropoda > Insecta > Thysanoptera > Thripidae > Thrips > Thrips palmi. The sequence continues at coordinate 4,332,097 of NW_023144635.1, forward strand.
CCTCATTGCTGTGATAAAATAAGTATAGATTGGTAACATCTGAGTGTGACAACTGATTTAAGTCGAGGTCTGTGATCTTATATTTCTTCTTATTGCATACCACATGAAGAAAAGGGTCAATATGAAATACATGCAATTGGAACTTGCTTCTTGCATCTAATAGTGTTAAGGAAACCTTGAAAGCTTTAGATAATTATCTTAAAATTAACATTCTGCTGCACAAATTTTGCCTGTCAAACCTCTTTTTTGTATTGTTGACAAGAAGCAAGAAATCGCTGAAATGGGGTAAAATTCTACTATGTTCTGATTCTTGTTACACAGGGTTTGACTTTTTGAACTTTTAAGAGACAAACAGGAAAGTGTACAAAAATGCTGTTTTAGAATTCAGACGGACAATTTATTTTGTGAATCATTGTTCATTTTCTTTCAGTTGCAAATTGCACTGTCTGCTGCTTGTTGTGTTGAATGATTGGGTCTAAGAATGGTTGGAGATGCGGAATTTGCAGTACCAGCCAAATGGTTTAAACTGTGACAATACACTACCTGTTGGCTCAAGTTCAAGGATATCACGATTGAAGCTTGATTTTAGATCAACCTGAGGTTTTATAGTATTTAAGTACCCTCTTCCCCATCATTCTTTCCATAAGCTAAAGCATAACTTGGTTTTACTGTGGCCTGCTACTATCTGTCGCACCTATTGTGATTTGCTTAGAGTATACGACAAATGTTGATACACATAGTGGCTGTTGTGCGAGTATTTACTTTTTTTCTAATGAGAATGCATTATGTACATGTATATTTTATTTATAGTGCTTATATATGCACATTTTATGTTTACTTGAAGATCCATACTGTATTCATATGGTCCTAGAGCAAACATATTGTAAATATTATTATCATTATCACTTCTATTAAAGAATGTCTAGCTCTTGTACAAAAGACCAAATACAGTAAGTGATTGGAATTTTTTTTTTCAACCAACTGCAGATAGCAATTCAGTGTCTAGTCTTATTTTTAATCTTGGGAAAACAAAGAAAGTAGATGGTTTTTAAAACAATGTTTTAATATTCTTTATTAAGAACTTCTACTCAATTGTTCCAGTCTGTAACAGGTGGTTTATTAGTTATTTCCCATCATTATAGCTAGTTGTTCATCTGTGGTGATTTAAAGTCATTTCTGGTGCTGCTGAAGAAAATAACTGTATTCATTAAAAATAAAACCATGTGAAACCAAATCCTCATATTTGTCCCTTTTCTTCTCTCCTCTCATGCACATGATTTGGCACAGGATGCAATGGAGACAACCAAATATCATTAATCACCCATCAGCAAGTTCTGAAAGGTGCGCCACGTGGGACGAGACAATACATTTACACATTGCACTGCTTTCCGCCCCTCCCCGCCTCGGCTTTGCGGCTGCAGCGGCGCGACGCGCGGAGGGACGCGGGGTGGGAGGGAAGGGGCAGTAGTGCAGTGGACGCTCGGCGTCAGCAAGGAGCGCGCCACATGTCCGTGTCCGGTGTCCGTCCGGTGTCGCTTGCCACGCGGTGACACGTGCGCCACGCCTCGCACGTCTCGGACGTCATGAAGCACGTGTTCAAAGTGGGCGATGCCGTTTTTGCCAGGGTTGCGGGCTTTGAGCCCTTCCCAGCCACCGTAAGTCTCTTTTTGCCCTCAAGGCAGGAGCGTAGGGACGCCGCGACACCAGGGCGTGGGTCGCTGAGGTCGGCGTGTTGCGGCGTAGGCCTGCCGTAGGCACGATGCATGCGTGCGCCTGCGCGCTCAGTCCGCGCCTAGTTGTGCGAGCACGTGTACGTGCACGTGCGTCGCAATCCGGAAAACCAAGTCTTTCAATGGTATTGTCTACATAAAAGAGTTAGAACCCATTATTGAGGTCCATTTTTCCCGATTCTGATCCGGAGGTGAAAGTAATCTTCTTTCAAAGGTTATGTCTTGTGCGCATGTCCATGTCCACAAGCCGGGACGATGTATCGAAGTCCTTTCGCGGACTTCATTTGAAAACGTCTCATGTCCTACGACCACGATGTGTGATTTTCCCTGGTTTTGTTTTTCTTTCTTGTTTTTGCTATGCTGGGCTCTATCTATCTTATTTTTAAATTCTAATTTCAGTGTTTCTTCCACAGGTGGAGAGTGTTCTCTTAAATGAATCGGATGCCTCTGTTTTTTACTATGTGCGCTTTAATGGAGGGTCGGAAACGTAAGTGGAATTAAAAAAAAAAAAAAAAAACAACGGTTTGTTTCATTATTATCTCAACAATTGATCAATCTGATTTTATATTTTCCAGAGTCCCAATTGATGCCAACAATCTGTTGTCATTCACAGAAAACAAAAAACTTTTCAAATTTAAATACCATGACAAGGATTTAAGAAAGGAAGCAGAGGTAAAGTTAATACATTCTTTTTAGCACCTAAAGCTCTCTCCTCCCCTCCTCTTGAAAACAGATCTGTGAACATATTGTGTGAAACTATTGTGACAACTTTTTTTCCTCAGATAAGGACTGAGGCACTTCTTGGTGCTGAAGACGATATTCCAGAAGTCCTTATGAACTTTGTAACAGTTGACAGTGATTTTGAGGAAGTATCGAATGAGACAGTGAAGAGACTTGGCCTGTACAGCGTAACGCTGACGCCTAACATGTAAGGAGCAATTCCATTTTTCTTCCTCCTCAGTTCATTTCTTCAAATCTAAATTCTAAATTTTCTTGTTATACAGGGTGAAAAGCTTAGGCAGCAGGCTATCAACAATTCATTCTAAACAACATGAATTAGAATATGAAACAGTAAGCCTTCAATTTTACTTGAAAATTAAAGTTTTTAAAAGAAAAATAAGTTATAGGTCTTAATTTTTTTCTTATTTTTCAGGAGGATGAAATTGTAGATGTGGAAGATGTCCCTAAAATCAATGCCCGTAAAAAAACTAAATCTAACCCACTCACATGTCCAGGTTGCAAAGTTAGGTGGAGGACACAGTTTGCTTTGGAAGCACACATGAGACAAACCAAATGTGGATCCATTGTAAAAAAAGACAGGTCTTTGAAACAAATTCAAGAGGACAACAGAAACAAAGACCACATGATGAGGAAAATGTGGGCCAGTAAATCTGCTTCTGGTTATTACAACTGTAAATTATGTTATAGAAAATTTCGATCGAAAGGTGAGGCTCAAGCACATATGTCCAGTAAACACAGTGGTGTTATGAAGAATGTTAAAATCAAAATAGATGATAACAGTGATGTCAGCGGTTCAGATTCTGACTCTATGTCCCAGAGCAGAAATGCTGACAAACATAGCTCAGATTCAGATTCCATAACTCGAAACAGGAGTGCTGATAAACATTGTTCATTGGAGCGTGAAAGACGAAGAGCACTTGCTACCAAATTTGAAGCATTAGCTGATATTTTATCACTAGAGAAGGGATCTTCTAAAGTGAAAATACTGGCTTTGGCTAAACAGGAAATTGTAAAACTTGAGAAGCAATTTAGAGATACAGAAGTGCTATTAGAGGAACTGAAAATCTTAAATGATGAACTGAAGACCCATCATTTAAAACTAAAACAAAGTTGACCTTGTCAGCAATTGTCAATCATGTAACAGACTACTTCTTTGCCCCAGTAGCGCCAATGCACTTATGCTCATCAAATGTGCTTTATGTGCCGCCCCTGGGATGTTCATATGACTGAATGTATACATATTAACTGTACTTAATCAAATTAAAGAAATAAAATTATTTTGAAGGTAGTGTGTGCCACTCCCGTTTTATCCCAGGGTGGTTCTGGAGTCTACTTGAGTCTTGTGCAACTTGTTTTGCCAGTGGGGTAGGACAGACGTCGGGGTCCCGTTACACTTCGACGTGCAGTTGGTGGCCTACCCTGCCCCTTTCGACCTCACAGGGGCAAGGTAGGCCACCGTGTCAACGCCGGTGTGTTGTGGGGATTGCGGATTGCCTACCTCACAGGCGCTACCGGCCTGTCTGTTAAGGGGCGAGGTATTAAGAATGGGCCATCACTTCGTGTGTGAGAGAATCATGGGAGAGAGTTGCTGGGGAGATTCAGGACGTTTTCATTTAATACCACATGAGTTACAATACATCTCTGTATATTTCACAAATATTCATTGTGCTATGCGCTTTAGGGCCAGTTACATGTCCAGAGGTTTTCTTTGCCAGTATAACAACTACAGTGCCTCACGCGAATTGGAGTAGAATCCGCTGGAAGGAAACATATTTTTACATGGGACCATTTTAATTAGTCTGGGTTGGTCACGGTTAAAGTACCCTAGTTTCACAGTTTTGGCTTACGAATCATCAAAAAATCAAGACTTCTCTCATTCAACATAAATATATACTACATGATTTAACGCTGTTTGATTGTTTCAACAACATAAAATAAGTTAATGAAAGTAATTATTTACAAAAGAGGAACGGATCAACACCACTTTGGTGCTCCAAACAGGCAAGAACATGATTGTGACGTATGTACAACTACCTAGTATGAATGTAACAACACTGCTTATTATAAAAATAATGACAGTAAAATAAGAAAACAGTACTTAAAGCTAAATTTGTAACACATAAATTACTGTATTTGTTCATCTACAATGCTTCTTTAGAGACTCGAAGAGACATTTTAAACATGTATAGGACAGCTTTCATTACAGCACCGGTTGCATTGTTATAAATATATATACACACTTAAAGGCAATTTGAGCGCCAACGCGCCAACGTCAAAAGAATGGAAACACCGAATTCCAAATTCCAAAGTCATACGACAAGCATTCATCTAAAGTCACTTGCATCGTTGAACGCTGCAGAGAGCCACCCAATTATATTATTTAAATTTCTGAATACTGTTTAACTCCACAAGGAGGCTCCCTCGCTTGCAAGCACGGTCCAACCAATCCGTGCTCTTGTGCGGTCCTGAGGTCTGCGCTGCGGCTCACTGCGGCGGCGGGTGGGGTGGGGGGTGGGGGGCCTCACGGCTGGTGCGGCCGCGCGGCTATCCTGAAGTTCATGCCGGGGGGCGGCAGGGCGAACTTGGCGTGGGGCTGCGAAGCGGTCAGCTGAGGGAACCGGCTGCTGTAGTGTCCCTGCTGTGGCGCCGGGCCTGCCTGAAACCTGGAGGCACGGTCAAACGTTAGACGCCACCGCCCTGTAGCCTCGCTGTCGCTACGACTAGGCTACGCCCCGCGCCGCCACTGCTCACCTGTCGGGGGCGTGGCCGCGCGGCCGGTGCTGGCTGTGCTGACTGTGCTGGGCGCCGGGCGCTGCGCCGGGTGCTCTGGGGCGCTGGATCTCCTCCAGGGAAGGCATCGGCTGGCCGCGCATCAGGCGGAACTCCTCGGCGTCCTCGTCGCGGGGCAGCGGCCGCTCCACGTCGCCTGGGAGAGACAGGCGGGTGAGAAAGGGTGCGTAGCAGTGCGCAGCGTCGGCTGTCCGTCCGTCGTATGAGCATCAGCGCGACAGAAAGGAATCAACTTATTGAACAAATATTGTACATGAATGGGTTCGCAGCGAGTTAGCTACACAAGTTTGGGGGTGACGCTGGTGACACAGTAGGTATGTACACGTGCAAGGACAGAGTACAGGCGCTTAGCGAGGCGCCCCGAGACGTACCGGGAACTGGGGAGCCGTCCGGCATGACCCGGACCACCATGGGCCCGTGCCCGAAGGCGTATCTGGCGACGTCATCCTGGTCCCGCGAGTCCCCTGCGCCGCCCAGACCGTTGCCGCCGTCCGCCAGGTCGCCGTCTGCAATACAGGGAACAAGGAAGGATAGAGGAGGGGAGAGGGCAGCCCGTCACCGAACCGGCAAAACTACACCACATTTTATACACAACTTTACATTATATCGCAGTACATTTGTTTGTGATTGTTGGATGTATACAGCTGGTCTCTGAGTCGGTTGGGCGCTCAGCATTTCTGACCGGGATCGACCCCCCCCCCCCCCGAGGGACCGCCCGTTTACGCACACCGCTTCCGAAGGCCTGCCTCCTCTCATTCAGGACGACCAGGACATGCACGGCGTGCAAGAGACTACTCCACCAGCCAGCCACGGGGACTCCCTGCATGTGTACACTGTCCAACAAAATGTACAACTCTCGGTGAGTGACGGGGAGCTTGCCGTACCATCGTCGCCGGCGTAGACGTCGTGGCCCTCGTTGCGCCTGCTGGGGGTGGTGTTGCTGCTGGTGCTGCTGGAGCCGGGCGTGGTGCTGGCGCCGGCGTTCTTGTAGCTGCCCTTCATCATCGAGTCCCAGACTGCGCTCAAGAAAAGACAAGCGGTTTAGTTTGGATCCGCGGCTTGTAAGTCAACCGGGTCTTTTTTCCATCCTTTTTTTTTTTCAATTTGCGGACTTACTGATGTCGTGGGCCTCCCGCTGGTACGGGTCCATCTTGTCGAGGCTGTCGTCGTCCATCTTGGCCAGGTTGGTCAGGCCGTACACCATGAGCACCTTGTTGCAGTCTGCAATCCGAGAGAGAGAGTACACAGTTGAGACGCGAGGCATCAAACTCGTCCGAAAATCTCTTGTCGCCTTTTCCCTTCATTTTGCCCCTCCTTTTCCCATCTGCCTGGTAGAGCGTGGCTGACGCGGATGACGCGGCCGATTCGGGCGTCCGCGGCTCCGCGGCGTGTCTCGTTCATTTGCACGCGCCGCTGCAGACTGACTCCGAGAGTCGGTCTCGTCGCTCTGTCTCTCTCGCACTCACGGGGCGCCCCGTACAGGCGGGAGAGAGACAGAGCGAGGAGAGCGACTCTCGGAGTCAGTCCACTGGCCTCAAAGTCGGCGGGACGCGGAAACGGGACGGCAGAGCCACAATGCACCGCCACGCCACGCCCTGCCACGCCACCGGCCGGCATACCGTTCCATTCCCACCCTGTCTGCGAGCAAGCACGCGTCGCCCGAGAAAAAGAAAACCGACTTCACCAAAAGTTTGCCTCTTTTTTTGCGGTTTCTTCGAAGGAGTCCGCATGTCCTCCTGAGGCACACGAGACACGCTGCGGTGCACCGCGCACCGCGACTCCGCGCGCGAATTTGGCTCAGGCGGTCGGTATTGGACGTCGCCAAGAGCGCGGGCCGCGCGCTGCGTGGCTGCGTGCGCTTCCTGTATCAGTGCGCGGGGCGCGCACACAGCACAACCCGACGGTCCGACGCACGCACCTTATCTGCTTCCGCTTTAAAAGGCCGTTCTAATTTCTCCCGCTGGAAAGCAATCGACGCGCACAGCACGGCGTGCAGCGGGTGCTGGCGAGCCACAAGCGCGGCACACGAGCTTCCAGCAGCTTCCAGTCCCACGAGTTGTTTTTTTGCCGGTTGTTGTTCTTTTAGCCGAGGGTCGTTGTTTCCCTCCTTATTCCTTCGTCACGGTGTCGGCGCGTCGGCCCGGCGGCGGCATACTGACCCGCAAACGCCACGGAGGCCGCGGAGCGCGGGCAGAGGCGGGCAGAGGGCCGCGACGCCGCGACCTAGGCCAAATCATCTTCACCGCGCGGAAACATTTGGAGGCTAAGTGAGCATTGCCCCCGCCCCTCCCCCTCCCACACGCGATGGTTCCCGTTCACTGCTAGACGTTCCCTCCGCACAGCACGGCCAGCGGACCGTTCGTTGTTGTCGGCGCTCGCACTGCTCGCAGCGACGGTGCGTATAGCCGTGCGTGGCTGTGCGTAGCGCGGCGTGGCGGCGAATACATTACGGATGGGAACGCTGTATGGCACGGCATGCGGCCGTGTTTTCAGCCTCAAACTCCACAATAATGCCCGAAAGAGAAACAAGCCTCGGAACTCAAGGAGATTGGGTGTCTGAGCCTTAAAAGAGGCCACAGACGACTCCCCCCTCAACCCGGGCTGCGGCAAGTGCGCAATTCAAATGAACCAAATCTGCATCCTGACGACGTCGGGTGTCGGTACCGAGCGAGAGGTGTTGCACACTCATGCTAAGAGGCTCCGGGTCGGGTCCTTGGTCCGCTGATGAGTCGATTGTCTCGACTTCCTGACTCATCATCGCCCTCTCATGTTCCGGTGCGTACTGGATCCAGTGCGTCGGCGCGGACTGCGCGGACGTCCGGCCAGCACCACCCCGTGGCACTACGTGGCACTACGCAAGGCGGTACGCGCCGCCCTCCGCCATTTGCATACACAGAGCACGCCGGCCTCGGCGCCAGGCAGCCACTAGACTCATTCCGAGAGTCGTTTTGGTCGCTCTGTCTCTCTCGCACTCACGGGGTATCCCGTATGGGTGCGAGAGAGACAGAGCGACCAAAACGACTCTCGTATCACTGTGGGCACACGCTGGATCTGGGTGCGTCGCCGCGCCGCCGCCGTGGAGGTGGATGGGTGGATGGATGAGCAGCGGAAGGTTATGAGAACCGGCGGGTCCAGCGGCAACCGGTCGCAGTCGCAGCCTCGCGCTTATCAAGATTTGCCCGGAATCATAATCACAAGGCAAACGTAATTGTGTTTGCCGCGAAGGCTGCATTATCGGCTGCGCTTCCGCGGCCAAGACCTGCTGTGGCCGAGGAGCTGGTCTTGTTGGCGGAGTTGTCTTGCCTCCTCTTTCTCAAGGGTTGTGCCATTATTGGGGTTCCGGCTGTCTCTCTCACACTCGGCGTTCTGTTGGAGTGTGAGAGAGACTGCGGCGAAAAACTGCGCGGCATCGCTGTGCCGGCCGCCTCATGACCCGCCGACACTGTAGGAGTCCGGCCCGCGCCGGAAGACGGCCTCCTTCCTCATGCCGGCCGTTTAGCGCGGTCACCTTCTGTCTGTCTGTCTGTCTGTCTGTCTGACTGAACTTCCGTCCGTCCGCACCTATCGTTCGTCCATTGCCTCGCACTAGACGAACAATCCTCTCGGGCCGACCGCCAGCCGCCAGCGCCAAGCAGCGCCGTTAATGCATTCCTTAACGACCCGTGTTTCTCTCCATGTTTCTCCCGGTTGCACCGGGACGGCATGGCCGGGATCCTCCAAGTCTTTTGTCCTTCCCGCCATTATTTTACGCGAACGCCGCTGCAGCAAATATCATGGGAGGCGAAGGCAGAGGAAGGAAAGGCAGGGCGACCCGTTTATGTTTCTCCCACGAGCAGCCTGTCTGCCTGTCTGTCTGTCCGCTCGCCTCTATTCGCAGCCCCGCGTCACGTGGTGGCTCTGCGGTCTCCACTTCCCTTTTCCCGCCGATTCGGCCGGCCGACTATTGGCAGCAGCGGCCGGACGGGCTCTTATTGGCAGCGCAGTAATTATTGCCGCGGAGCACGCAACGCCTCGACGGCCGAGACAGCTACCCGAGCCGCAGTGGCATGCCCCTCGGAGGAGAGACGACAGACTTGACGTGCAGGACGTTCGACGCCGTCATGAGGAACCGCGAGGAAGAAGCCTTTCTTGCCGGCGGGACCAACAGGCACACACATTTGGAGAAAGGCTTTGGGGGCGGCGGCTGTTGCCGTTAGTTATTATGACGCAAGACTCTTCTGCTCTCATGATTCAACAAGCCGATGGACTCCGCTTGGGAAAACGAAAGAAATTTCTGCGCGCTGCTTCTGTGGACGTCGGCCTGGGCGGACGGACGCGCTGGACTCGGGGCCAAGCTGTTGGCCGGCTTTTTGGACACAATGTACGCTACCACCTCCCCAAATGTGACGGGGGGAACCTAACCTCACCTCGTATTTAGGTAAGGGCGTCATACATGAAAATGGTCGAAAATCCTATTCGGTCTCGTGGTTTCCACTTCCACCGAATGCGAATCCGACGCCGCGTGCATTCGCCCCGAGATTGCGCGTTTCCCATAGCGCGTCCGCCGGGCAGAGAGAGAGCCACGCCCACAACAAACGGCAACACGTCTATGTCCACGTTCTTGGAGTCCCTGGCTGCGCGCTGCGCCTGACCGCCTGTCCATCGCGCGCATACAATTTGTTTTACAAAATCGCGGCTCCGACTTTCCCCTTTCCAGCGACAGCCGCGACAGCCGAAGCACGCGCGAGGCGTGTGCGTGCGTGCTGCGCTCGCTGCGGGTGGAGCGGGGTGGGGCCCGGCCCGGCCACTGCTTCAGCACTGCAGCCCCGGGCGCGGCCAAGTTCCGTGTTGTCCAGGCTGAATGGGTCCCGCGCCGCATGGCACTCGCTTCCCCCGCGGGCACCAGCCGCACCAGCGGCCACGCGTCTGGGCCGGGGTCAAAAATGCCGCTTAATCTAGCTTCGCTCGCGGCGCCCCCAAGCCACATTCACACACACGCACACACCGGTTGCGCAAGGGGGCGCGGCGCTCGTCTTGTACGTTGTCGTTTCGGACTGTTCGCACTCGCGTCCAGAAAGTGACACGATAGTCGAGAATGGCGCCATCGCGTCGTGGCGGCCCGGGGAGCGTCGCCGTCGAGGCAATAATAGAAAGTGCCCGCCAATGGGGCAGTAAATCAGTAATCGCGGGGCCGCGGGGCGTGGCCATTGGCGGAGGCTGGCGGAGGCGCGGCTCCGGAATGCCAGGCCCGGCCGGGCGGAAGGGGAGGACAAGTCGCGCACCTCGTGTACCACTGCACCACTGTACGACGGCAAAGGCGGCGCATCCCAAGCCGGGAACGTCGCGCTGCATCCTGGAAACGACTGGAAAATTCCAGGACGAGCGCCACGACTGTATTGACGTTGACGGGCCGCGCAACGGCAAGAGCCAAGCCACGGCAATCGGCACGGCGATGAGTTCATCCCATCCATCCATCCGCCACGCCGGGCGTGCCAGGCCCCAGGCCGCGGCTTGCCGGCTTGGCGGCGCCCCCTATAAGGAGAGCCCGCGCCAGATCGCCGAGCCCGGCCGCCCGGTGAAGTCATCCCGACACAGAGATGACTGCACCCAACCGCACTGCGCACTGCTCGCGGGGATTGTCGGCGTTCGGGTCTTTTTTCTCTGCTTTCGGGAAAAGGCCGCCCGGAGGCTGGGTCGTGACAGTGAACTTCCGCGCGGGTGGAAAGGGCGCGGAAAGGTGACCCGACGGGCACGAGCGCTGCAGTGTCTGCAGTGTCGCACGAAGCGGCCAAGCGCGGCCTTTTCCCTCGCCGCTTTTCTTCCCGTCTCGTTTTGTTCATTCGCCTTTTATCGGAAGGGGAGAGGGTGCAGCGCGGCGCGGGGTGCGGCACACAGTAAGGTTGTGTCTTGTGAATCCACAAGCATTTCGCCCCCAAACGGCAACTACAAGCATTATTTTGCTTGTAGATGCCGCGCGTCTACCTGCCCCCTTGTTATACATTGACGAGGATGTGACAGGCTTGTGAATCCGCAAGCATTTGCTTGTGCGTCACCCCGGCCGTCTATACCTGTGAGGCACGCGGGACAGCGCGGCGGGGAGGGGGGTGGAGGGGGGAGTGTCCAGCGAGGGCAGCCGCCGGGCGGGCTGGCGGATAGTTAGTGCGGCTGGACCCGTCCTCCCTCACAGGCATCGCTAGTCTAGCGGTAAAGTGTCGGGCAAGTATTCCACAGGCCTGGGTACGATACCAGGCTACGGTCTGGCATATTTTCGCTGGCGCGGCGACGGAGCTGTCACACCCTCGTCAAACCCTCATTATCCCTTCCTTTCATCACGGCATTTTTGCTTGTGAATCCACAAGCATATGCTTGTGGAGAGAAGTCCAAACACTTGCTTGTAGATCCACAAGACCCAACCTTACTGTGCACGCCGCGGGCAGTGCGCCTTGTGAGCCTGTGCGCCGCCACACGGCGTCGTGGCGTCGTCGTCGTCGCGGCCGAGCCTTTTAGAAAGTCTCGTGTAGGGCCGCAGGGCCGCGCAGCTTTTTAGGGGGCGTCGTCGCCGTGGTGGTCCGTGGCTTGGCGGCGGCGGCGGCGGGCGAATGCTAGCGACTCCACCGCCATCCGGAATCAGCACCGTTTTTCGTCTATCTGATTGAAGGATCCCCACGTCCGCGCGTTGCACGGCGTTGCACGCGTCGCTCTCACAGGGCGCCTCCGCCTTGCTGCCGAACCGTTTCTGTCCCTCTCGCACTCCCGTGGCGCCCCGAAGGGGTGCGACAGAGACGGCGCGGGACGGTCCTGTGGCTCGGCTGACGACAGGTTTCTCCGCCACCGACACACTCCGCGCCACTCTATTAGCGGGCAGACCGTCGACCCCGAGGGGAGGGGGGAGGAAACGGGACTCGCCACACCCAGCCAATCACGGAGCGGCTCGCGGAGCGGACCCCAAACTGATGTCCATTTAATGAGACCGGGGAGAGGCAACCGAGGCAGCAGCAACAGGTGAAATGTGAAATCGACGGTAGCCGCGCGGGAAAACTCCCCGTGTCCCAGCTCGGCTCGCTCGGCTAGCTCGGCTCCCCGGGGAGGTCGGCCACTTGTTTAACGGCTTGGCCTAAACACCCGTCCCGGCCGTCCCGCGCGTCCACCGCACGACACGCCCAGCGCGTTAAAGCTCTAACGAGACGCAAAGCCCCTGGCAGTGCCAAGGCCCTCCGCAGCCCCTCTGTCGTGCGAATATACTCCAAAACAACATGAGCAACGGATAAGTTCCATACCAAGCAATTCGTTTTTATCACGCAGGAATAAAAATACCTGGCCGCTTGCTCTGCAGATTAAGTGAGGCGCTTAACGCGATCGAGCAAGCGGATGCTGTTTATGCAAACGAGGCGGCCGTTACTCTGTTAGGCCGGCCGCGGCTTAGGGTGTAGCAGCCACGGCCAGCATGGCGTGCTCCACCGGCCATTCTCCTCTTCCTTTACTTCCGATTCGATACATCGAAGCATTGCGGCAGAAATGCCAAGGCTGGCCGTCCCGCCAGGCCGTCAGAACGCCGCCATGGGGATCCGGTGCGATCGAGCCGTGCGGCCGCGGCACCTGCGCCTCGCTTGCAATCTCTCTGTCTCTCTCGCACCTTTACGGGGCGCCCACGAGTGCGAGAGAGACAGAGCGACGAGTATCGGACTCGGTCTGCCGCCTGCCTGCCGGCCGCGTGGACGCCCCCTAACCTAACAACCTCCCCGTCGGCAGGGAATCCAGCGCAAACGCACGGCATGTCCTAACGGCCAATTGTCTTAACGGCGTGCCTAACAATGGCAATGGCGCGCGCGGGGCTGGGCCGTTGGGGCTGGGGGCTCTCGCGCCGATCTGGACGCTGATCTCCTCAGCGAGCAGCCAGGTGGAGGGAGAGAGAGAGACAGTGCCATTTCTCCGCGCGGTCAAACGGAGCGTGCCCACCGTAAAATGGTCCCGGCGAGCCTTGTGCTGGCGCTGGCCGCGCTGGACGGGGTGAGCCCGATATTGTGCGGCGCGGTGCGGAGACCACTTAAGTCCCTTGTGGTAAACGCTCGGGGCGCGTTCGTGTGAATGCGTGTGCGTGTGTGTGTGTGTGGGTTCGTTGCGTTGCGGCCGACCTTACAAATACCGGGTACATTGTGCTGTGTAGTACAGTGTGGCGATGAAAGAAGACGCAAGAAACACGGCCTCACAACAAAAGGCCGCCCGGGCCGCAATGAAGTTGAATTTCAATTCGTTTAGGCCTGGCGCTCGCCTCGCGCGTCCAATGAATGGCCATCGCATTGTTCGCGCGACGCACTCACTCATTACTCACAACGAGTTCGTTTTCTTTCCTTTTTTACGGCCTTGAATGAGCGCTGTGCAGAGTGCGAGTGTGTGTGTGTGCGTGGGTGGGCGTGTCGCGCCAACTCATCCCGCGTGTTGGAGTTAATTATGTGCCAGGGCCTGGCGGCCTGGCGGCCTGCGGCGGCGCGGCCGACGGTCAAGTGTAGGGATGTGGGTCACGCCGGCGCGCAAGCCGCGCACGGACCATGGACGGACGGACGCCGCGCCCCGTTTGACAATTAAAACAAACAACACAATGGATGTGCGCACAAACGCACTAATTGCGCGGCTCGTGCGACCACTTGTCACTCCACTCACACAGAGACACACACACACAGAGGCCCGGGGCGCCCATTCTGCAGGCAAACCGGTTGCAGCGTCGTCGTCCGCCGGCCGCGTCGGTAGCCGAGCGCGTTAAAAGGCGCGCTGCGTGGGTGGGCGCGCCCCATGCTTTGCCCGGGGCCGCGAGGACCGTGGTTCGAATACCGGCCGACGTCAACCAAGGAAAGCACGACGCCCAAATGACGACGCAACCCCCGGCTGCACTCACCTGGCATGGTGGACTGGTCGCAGTGGTCCTCGACCTGCTTGACGAACATGTTGAACAGGTGGCTCATCTGGAACACACGAGGAGCAGGGAGTCAGAAACACCCAGAGCACTGCGGCAGCACACTGCCACGACTACCTCGTCGAGTACGCGGCCGGGCAGTCAGTCAGTGTGTGTGCGCCTAACGGGCACGGTGGCCTGGAGGGACAGGAAGGTAAGCCGATCAACATGCCCCTCAGTGGGTCACCTCAGCCATTCCAAAGGGACCGCCCGAGTTCGGCCACGCTGGCGGCGCTGGCGGCGTCGCGGCGTCGCGGCGTCGGCCCCCCGGCAAAGCGCGGCAAGTCGCGGCGTAGTTTGACAGGGCGTGGACAGCAGGAAGACGTCGTTACGCAACGCGGCGCGTTATGGCCGCGTATTGCCGCGGTACTCCCAACACCCTTTTTCCTACTTTCCACGCGCCAGCCCCCCCCCCCCCCAAACGCCTTGTGTAGTTGGCGGATTGGCGCCCGTTTATTCGCGTTCCGCTACAGTCCCTTTGTGTCGCAACGGGCTGCACGCCGGCCTGCACGCACTGGCCGCCGGGCGCGCACGTTTGCACGTCCCCGCCGTCCAGGCAGGCCACGCCGTCCGCGCCACAACACATGCAAATGAAGACAGCGGTACCGCCACCGCGAGCGCCACGCCAGCGCCAGGTACTGCATGGCCACGGCGCGGTGGGAGGCGGGCGACAATGAGCAGCACCAGGATCGGGCGGCGCGTGAGGCAACGGGACGTCGTCGGCCAGGCGGGCTGCCTGCCGCCCCCACGACTCAAACGGGGCGGCGGCAACGCGGGCCGCAGACGAAAACTAATCCAGGCGTCCCGCCCCCGCTTTCTATCCGGCAGGACGAAGCCCGGCGAGGCGCTGCGAGGCGCGGCCTGCGCTGCACACACTCATGCGGGTCGTCTGGCATGTTTTGTCGGCGCTCCGCGACGCGGCCAAGCGGCTCGCGGTGACGTGGCGCCCCTCCACCTGTTGCTGCGGCCGGAATGCCCCCCGCCGTGGCCCCGCCGCCTGCCGCCCTGCAGACTGATACCGAGAGTCGTTTTCGTCGCGCTGTCTCTCTCGCACCTAAACAGATCGCCCCGTGAGTGCGAGAGAGACGGAGCGACCGACGTGGCCGCCTCGTGTTTTTGTCGCCGCTGGGTCAGCGAGTGCCTCTGCGATGCAGCCAGTGTGCCGCCGGCCAGACCCACCAGATTTTGCCCCCGCGGGGAGGGGAAGGGGAACGCGTGGCGGTCGTGACCGCGGCGGAATCCGAAGCTCGCACTGCCATTTCGTTTCCCGCTTCACAAGGGAAAAAAAAAGAAACATTGAAAAACAGCAAGGCTGAAAAGTAAATCCACCTGCTGCTGTTGCAGGAGCACTTAAGGCTGGGACAAGCGGCCGTCCCTGCTGCGGCGCGCGGTAGGCTGATTCCGAGTGTCGTCGCGCTGTCTCTCTCGCACCTATACGGAAAGCCCCGTGAGTGCGAGAGAGACAGAGCGACGAAAACGACTCTCGGAATCGGTCTGCCGGGACGCTGTGACGCTGTCGCTTGGCAGCCGAGCCCGAAAGTTGGGTAAGATAATGCGTCGCCCAATCGGCTGCAGGACTGCCGTGCACACTGCCATGTACAGCAGCCGCTGCGTCGATGGCAAGTGTCCAACACCGCGGCGATGATGGATTTGTGCGCTACACTTCGATAGTGGCAATAGCGGCCCCGAACTAGCAGCGCACGCCTCACGCTAGGCGCCGCCGCGCCGTGGAAGAGGGGATAAAAGCACCTGAGGCGTTGCTGCTCATTAACTTTGTGACCTTTTCTGGCCATCGGACGCTAAGGGTTGTGCGCGAAGGGTAAGCTGTTTCCGGCGATGGCCTGAGACTTGCTCGACAAGACTCAAGGCCTGGTGGGTTCGACTCCCACTGGCGGCCTCTTCTATGCACACGTCCTTTCGCGAACCAACTATCGAGGGTTTCAGATCCAATGAAATTTAAAACCGCTCGGGTTTAAGTTCACGCCCGGAGTTTTTGATTCTTCTTCTGCATTTTTTTTTTCGAGTTCATGTGGCAAGACACATTAGTGTCGCGCCCGGGGCGGTCGTCTAACGACCCCCGCCGCCCCGCCCCGCCCCGCCTCGTGTCCGATGAGGAGCCGCGCACCCCTTATCGCGACCCGGCCGCCACCAATACCGTCATTATCCAGTTGGGAAACGAAGAGCCAGTTCTGCCAAAGCACCCTGCCAAAATAGAAGGGAGTCGCCTCGCCTCGCCGCCAGGCTAGCCAAGCTAGCCAGCCACCACGCCTTTTCGTCACCGCGCACCGCCGCGTGCTGCCATAGTAATTCGGAGAGGTATGACGAGCGGGTTACGTCGCGGCAGCACTCCGCGAAGGGCGTGGAGGGCGAGCCACTCCATGCCGCACAATCCTGCCAACCTGCAGGCTGATTCCGAGAGTGATTTCGTCGCTCCGTCTCTCTCGCACTCATGGGGCGTATAGGTGCGAGAGAGACAGTGCGACGAAGACGACTCTCTGGGTCAGTCGCACGGCGACGCGGATAGGATGTCGCCAGTTCCATTGGAAGCCACAACAAAGTTCTTTTCATTCTTTTGCCGCCCGCGGCGGCGTTTGCCTGCCGTTCCGACAACAGGCGGTCTGGACCAGCCGGCCGTGGCGCCTCGCCTCGAAGAAAGCCCGAGAGCCGGACTGCTGGCCGGCGGGACGGACGGCGGGACGGACGGCGGTGAAAGGAACACACTCACTCACATTGTGGCGGCTAATTGCCCAGTCAACACACTGCACTACAAGGACTGGAGTGATTACCACCGCAAGGCAGGGCCTGGCAGAGCTGTGAGCAGCGGGGAGTGAATGACACGGAAGGTCAAGAACGGCCTGGCGCAGCCCTGCAGTCTGCCCGGTCTCCCGCGGCCTGGAGGGGGTCACACCGCCGCACAGTGGGCCAAAAGACCGCTGGAGGCGGCCAACACCCGGGCACCATACGCGTTTTGAGCTATCGCTAAATAGGACTCGAACCGAACGTGTGACCCCACCAATGGATTCCTCGTTCCGAGAGCAATCGATTGGTGGGGTCACACGTTCGGTTCGAGTCACATTTAGCGACTCTGGAGCTCAAAACCCGTCCCTGATTTTGACCACCTCCCGGTCTTCTGGCCCACTGTGCGCCGCACCGCCACAGCGCCACACCGATACCGACTTCCTTTCTTCCCGGGAATAGGGAAATGCAAGTCAAGCCAGGAACGGAGGATACGTTTTTTTTGCCCCTCCCCCTCCGTTTTTACATTGGTTCCGCGGAACCCGCCGCAGCACCGCGACATGGCACGCCACGCCACGCCGAGCACCGCGTCGTCCAGCCCGCCTTGGAGTTAGGTCACGCTTTCTTCCACCACTGATCCCCTAGGGCGGCGTCGCGGCGTCGCCCCCAAACAGTCTCGACTTGGATTTTACGCCTCCCTACGCCGCCGTGCCGTGCCGCTGGCGGTCCACTCCGCGCTCCGCTCCACTCCAACGCACACACGGCGACGCCGCCGATACCCCTCGCTCCGAGATCGTGCCCGCCGTTGGCATTGAGCGTCCCTGACGCGTGGAGTAGCGCCGCGCGTGCCTGCTTAATCCCGCGACCCCGGCCCGCCCGCCGCCTGCCACCGCCACACGGAAGCCGTGCTGCGGAGTCCGCGCACGCGCCACGCACGCGCGGCGACGCACGCGGAGAAACGCGGACCGCGCGGCGGCGGCGCACAGAGCGGCGGAAAAAAGCGAGCGAGATTCAGAGCGGATTTGGAGAGGGGAAAGAAGTGCCGCTTGCTGTACATGCAGTACGGCGCGGTGCGGTGCGGTGCGGGGCGGGGCGGGGCAGTGCCACGCCGAGCCGAGCCTGGCCAAAGAGATACGCCAGGACGCCGGGCCGCTCTGCTCGCTCTGCTCCTGGCCGCCGCCGCTGCTTTCTCCTGGAAAAGCAAAGCCACCGGGACGACGGGCGGCCGGGCAGCCGTGGAGTCCACGCCGTGGACAGGCGCGCGTGCGTACCGACAGGTTATACAAGCGGGGCACCGACACACCAAAACCAATACACACCTGTCGGGGCGCGGTGGGGCGGGGCCGGGCCGCGGTCCCCAAACATTGCGCGCGCATCAGTCAACGCTCTGGGGGCAACGCGCTAGGCCGGCTGGGACGGGGTGGGGGCCAACGGGGTGGACGGGCATGGCGGCGGTGAGCCGCAGCAGCGTGGCGAAAACGGCGCGGCAACGGGGCGGAGTCGAACCCGCGACCGCCGCCTCCGACCAAGAGGGAGTCGGGGGACATTTTCGAACAAAAAACAAGAAACAAAGCGACGCTCGGCGTCCTCGGCATTCGCGCCTTGCGACAACCCTGCGGCCGCGACGCGTCGTGTCGCGGGCACGCCGTCATGTTGGATTGCTGGAAGCCCGCTGGAAGCGGCCGCGCCAAGTCGTCATCCCGGCCGAGAGTCCCACACAGTGTGGCACACACGACGCCCGCGACCTTGCCAGGGTCACGACGACGCCTCCGCGGCGGTGGCCGGCACGCTCGCCGCCACTCGCCGCCACGCGTGGGCGGTGAGGATGAGCCGCGGCCGCGGAGCTGCAGCAGGGGCAGTCCTCGCAGTCTCCTCCCACTTCCCGACCACCTCCACCACACCAGGAGGGCGGCGGGTCAACTGCGCGCAGAGTGCGGCGAGTGCGTCAAGCCTCGTTGGGCAACGCGACGACGACCGCGACGACGACGCCAAGGGCCACGGCGGCCACGGCAATAATGAGAGTGGCCGCGCCGCCCCACCGCCCCGCCGGGGAATGCGAGTGAAGCGACGCCGCGCCGCACCGCGCCGCACCGCCACGACCTGACCCGACGGCCTCAACGTACATTGCGTTGGCAGCGGCCCGCGGCGGGGCGGGGCGGGGCGGGGCGGGGCGGGGCGGGGCGGGCTTCAGTTCGGACGTGACCAGCGGCACAGCCTTCTACAGCGCGCGGCGCGTCCACGGCGCCAGTCGCCGCCAAGCAGTGCGTCGTGGTCGCGGTGCCGCACCGAGGACGGCGTTCGGCGGCACGGCGATGATGGATGCGTCGATGCGGCGAAAGCTGATTAGCATCAAGGGGATTAGCAGCCTGTCGGCACTGCGTCCGCCGCGTCGAGTCGCGCACGGCGGCCAGCGTGTCGAGCTTACTCCGTGCAGTGGGCCCTCACGGAAGCCACTCATTTGGAGCGCCAAATCCAAAACGGTATCACGGCGCGCGACTTAAGGCGAGCGCGACTCCCAAGCAAGTCGGGGCACTGGCATGTTCGTCGACTTGTCCTCCGCGCGCTTCGCGACCGCACCACGCTGCAGGGCTTCCACGGCTGGCTTCGGATGCCGAAAAGTGGTGGCCTGGAACGTGCGGGGCCGTGCGGCAGCGCCGAGGCTGCTGAATCGCTGACGTACGAGATCCATCCCACGAGATCTGCGAGAGGCCCCCACGCCGCCCCCGCCGCCCGCCTCACTCGTCCGCGCCGCGTCGCGCCCTGCGTGCAAGTCTCCTTAGATTCCCTCATTCATTATGCGCACAACAAGCGGCCGCTCGAAGGGCCGCGGGCCGCGTTAACGTTTTATAACAAAATAAACAACAACAACGTGGCGTAACGCCCGCAGTGCGTCACTGGGCAGGTGGAGCAGCGCATGCAGTCGGATTAGTCGCCGGGGAAGTCCACCAAGTACACAGGCCTAATTGAATTATCGCGCCAAAGCGAGACAAAAACAGCAAAAACAACAACCGAAAGAAAGAAATTGTGCCGAGAGGTTCGAAGCCAGCCAAGTCGAGCCAAGCCAGCCCGCGCGCGCGCATGCATAAAAGCAAAGCTGTGGCACACGGGGGCCTTGAAGTGCGGCCAAGGAGAGGAAAAAATTGGTGGGTCTTTCAGTCTTGGATTGCCATCGTGTGTGTTTTGAGCGTGTGTGTGTGTGTGTGTGAATTCCCGACTGCAAGGTGTACGCATGGCAAGACTGCCGAAGCGCCTGAAGGGTAGGCAATGCCCTGCACGCGTGCACGGCGGGCTGGCCTACGCTGTAGGCGCCTTCAACGCCCGCGAGGTAGGCAATGCCCTGCACCCGTGCACGGCGGGCTAGGCGCCTTCAACGCCCGCGAGGTAGGCCGCGGGCTGCAGCACGGCTGCGCGGCGGGCTGGCCCACGCTGCGGTGGCCAGGCGGCCCCCACTGCAAGCAGTGCAAGCGACTGGAAGTGCTCTGGAAGTGCTTTGACAGTGCTCTGGAGGTACCTGGCAGCCGGCTGGCGGCTACAGAGCCAGGTACTTTGTCGCCGCGAGATTAACAGTAGTTAATCTTGTGGTTCATGTGCCGGCGGTGACAGGTGAGCAGGGACCGACAACGCGAAGCGCGCCGTGCCGCGCCGTGCCGTGCCTGCCGGGTACGGGGCAAAGTCCTCGCCAGGATGCGGCAGGTGCATCAGCGAGTGCATCACAGAGCGCGCCTCACTTACCCCTCGGCCGCGGCACGGCTGCGCGCCTGCACTGCTATGGCACTCGGCACGTACTTTCCAGGGCCGCCCCTGCCGCCCCGCGAGCCGCCCGTCCGATTGACAGAGCCTGCCGAAGCCGGAGCCGGCTAGAGAGGAGAACCCCAGGCCGGCGTCTTTACGAGGGGGACTTTTTTTACGGCGCGGCTATGACAACGATACTAACCCGTCGAGCAAAACCGAAACCCCCGCGTCAGACTTCATCATTTTCCCACTTTTTGTGCGCCTTTTCGGTGGAAAAGGGGAGGAGACGGCCGAGGACCTCTGGCGGTGCGTCGCCGCGAGTGAGCCAACGGAAGCCCGCCGCACCGCACCGCGCCGCGCATCCAGAGTTACGCTGCGTTCAAATATCGCGCCGTGCCGCACGCGTTACCCGCACCTGTCACGGCGGGGCGGGGAGAAGCGGGGCGGGGCGTGCGCGTCACGTTAGGGGGTTACGTCCGTGGCGCACCGCGACCCACGACCGGCGTCACAGCGCGCGGTGCGCCACGCGGTGCACTCCGTCACGGGCTGTGACGCGAGCGGGCCAGTGTGCTGTAATGAGAGTGTGTGTACGTGTGTGAGCGAGAGAGAGAGAGAGAGAGAGAGAGAGAGAGAGAGAGAGAGAGAGAGAGAGAGAGAGAGAGAGAGAGAGAGAGAGAGAGAGAGAGAGTCGTGCGTGCAAAGTTCATAAACCCAACACAAACCAGGTAAAATACCAACAGAACAGCAATTTGCAAAAAGTGAGTCATTTTTAAATGAGGCATTTTATTCAGTGAGCAGAGGGCACTGAGCGACCATCTTCATCCGTCTCGGACTGCACTGCACTGCGCGCGGCCCGCCCGCCGGCAGCAGCGCGCCGATACAAAGCGGTCGCTGATGGTACTAATACCGATGAATAAGGCGCGGGTCACGACGTGGGAACAAGCAGGGATAAGGGACCCCCCTCCACTGGCCGGCGCGGCGAGCACGGCACAGGATTGTGCGGCGCGTACATTAGCCAGGGAAAGTGTGGAGAAGGTGAAAGCTGGAGGGAGGAGGGACGAGGACGGAGAGATGTGGAGGGACCGTGTTATCACCTGTGGTGGCCGCGCGGCTCGGCGCGGCGCGGCGCGGCGGTCCAGAACCAATTATCGGTTCGAGTGGAAGGACGTAGGACACCCGTGGCCGGTACGTCAAACGGTGACCTTCTGGAAAGGGCTCGGTGCTCGGGCCGCCCCGCCCAGCCAGATCGGGCGCGAGGAGATAGACGCCGAATTCACGACCGCGGCCGGCACCGCCAGCACCTGGCCGTCGACGAGGCGGACAGTGCAGGCACCCCCGCAAAGGCCGGGCCGCAGGCCGGGCCGCAGGCCGCAGGGCGAAAGGTCGCGCCGGCCACGGTCATGAGGGCGGCCGGGCCGGCCAGCACCGCCGGCACCTCGGCGTCGTCGTCCATCACGCACCAAAGCAAACACGGTGCAGGTGGTAATTGCCCCTCCGTCCGAGGCCCTGCCGGCCTGCCGCCCTGCAGCACCGCGCTCGTTACTCTCGACATGACGGTCATGACCAATGGCCGAGCCCGAGCCCGCCAACCTAGCCCACCTACTGTGAACCCTTCCTTTTTTACGGGCCAACAAACCGCTTACACACACGCACCCACTTGTGTGTTTTTCGAGTGTAGGCCGCGCGGCCTCGCCGTGCCGTCATGCAGCCAAATGAAGCTGCTGCATGCCCCGGCCTGCGGGTTTAGCAACAGTGTGGCGACCGAGATCCTCTTAGGCTGAGCCGCGATGGATGGCCGGGCCTGGCAAGCTCATTCCGAACTGCGCGCTGTCGCTCCGTCTCTCTCGCACTCGCGGGGCGTCCCCGCGGCCGTAGGGGTGCGAGAGAGACAGCGGTGCCCCGGCCGTTGCCCAACCCGCGATCACACAGCGCCTTCTATAGGTAGAGCACCGCGTCCACCTCGTCCACCCCGAGCAGCACCGTCATCCCGGAAAAGTCCCGAGACGCGACCACGACCGCGATGCCGCCTTCGGCCAATTGCAGATGCACGGCGCAGGGCGGCCGCCGGCCGTCGTGCAAATAGGGTTCGGCGAGGCAGACGACGCGGCGGCACGACAACGGGGCGCTGCAAATGCTGCAAAGGCGAGGTGGTTGTTGACTGCGGCGGTGACCGACGGACGTCGCAGACGCAGCCGCGCACCAACCTCAACGCCGTAGTGTCTCTCTTGCACGCTCAGGGGACGCTCTGAGGGTGCGAGAGAGACTTCCCGTTCGGCACTAGTCCTGCCTGGGTCAGCCACCTCCGGACCTCCGGTCAGAGTCCCGCCACCGCGTCCTGCACTGCTGCACGTACGGGCCCGGCCCGTCCGGTAGACCACCGGACGTCCCCAAAACAAACCAGTTCCACGCGCCGGCCGCGCGGTCACTGCGCCGCCGTGCACCGCACAACCTGACTGTGGCCGCTCCATTTGCAGGCGCGCGTCGTCGGGTGGGGTCCTCTTGGCGAGCCCCTCGGTCCTCGCGAATCCGGCCGAAACAATGGCGGGTCATTACAGGCCGCGCCGGCCCAAACAGCTGGCCGTGCCACGCCGTGCCGCGCCGAGTGAGCCACGTGCCCAAGAAGGGCGGGGCGGGCAAGTGGCGGTCCTCAGCCCCAGCGAGTCCCCCGTCGAGTTCCTTACTGCCATACACGACGCGCCAATACGGTGGCCCCGGAAATGAGGCGCCTGCCAACAACAACAACAACAACAACAACAGAAGAGGAGGAGGAGGATGACGGACCAGACGACAATAACCGACTCGTCGTTGTTGTTGTTGTTTCCTTGAAACGGTCCCCGCGGCGCGATTCTCCATTCGGCCGCGGCGCGGGCAGGGCAGGGCAGGCAGGGCAGGTCCCAGCGGTTACATAATCCCCCGAAAATTCCATCGGGCCATTCACACACACACACACAGGCACACTCAGTCACTCACAGAGGCGACCGAGGTGGTGGACAGCGCTTTGTAATCGCGGCTTCCGACTGTACGATCGGCCCTAAGTTACCGGGGGCTAATCCCCTCGCCAGCCAGGCGCGGCTCGGCGCACCCAGTCCCCCGGTCGGTGTCCCGTCGTAAAGCAAAAAGGACGATGGACCCCCGGAGACCCCTGGACCACCTGTCCCGTCGGCCGCTAAACACTGCGTGCTTCCTGCGAAGCAAAGGCCGGCCCGGCGGGCCACGCCACTGGAAGCGACTGGCTGCCGCGAGGAAGTGGCGACCGAAGACCGAAATTGAACGGGGCCGGCCGCGCGAGCCTCTTTTTTGCAGGGGTTATTGTTGTTAAAGCAGACGACCCGGAAGCGGTCCTGCACCGCGAGGTCAAAGGCGGCGCGGCACGGCGCGGCACGGCAGGCCGCGGTGCCGCCCATCCCGAGCAACACGTCCATCCTCGGCGCCGCTCCGCCGTGTTGTGGTCGCGCCCGGTCAGGCTTCGGTCCGGAACTAGCACTTGAGTGTTGGGATTGCCTTGTCGGCGTTCCTTCAATTTTCCCCCCGACTGGATGATGGCATGGTCGAGCAGGTTGCTTCGAAACGTCTTTGAAGCGGACGGAGTTATCATTTCTCCACTGGAACATTTCTGGCAAAGAGTCGTTTCCAGTGCTCCCTCCGTGGCTGGGGGCCGTGGTGGCACGCGGCGATAGCAGGGCCAGCAGACTGAGAGTCGTGCGAGAGAGACAGCGTGACGAACACGCCTCCCTGAGTCAGTCTACAGCCCCCCAGCCGGCCAGCCCCGCCGGCCGAAGACAGCCAGCCAGCTGATAAGCCCAGCCAGACTGCCAAGGACGGCTCCACCCCCAGGCAGCCTGCCAGGCGGCCGCAGACCCAGACGAACGCTTCGTGGTGTTCCAGAATTGGGAGAGGAGCGCCTCAGGGCACAGCACCGGCCCACGCCTTGGTGCCTTGGTATGCACACGCCACACGCCCCTCCCCGGCCACAGGTCTTCTTACAATGTGTACAGGTGCGAACACTACTCGGGCCAGGCCGGGCAAACGCAGTCAGTCACAGTGCACGTACTATTCGTTTTCAAACTCTTGAATTTTTGGCAGCAGCCTTTAGAGGCACTCTCCTCCAGTCAGCGGCCCAAACCACGCCATGGATGCCACTGTTGTACAGTGCAGCGTGCAGTACAGTTTTTCTCCAGGGGCCGCGTCAGCGCAAACAAGAGTGCGAAACCGAACACCTCTCGGTGGATTTAAGTGACGCCGGCGGTAAAGGCCGGTGGACTTCCCCGCCGTGGAGGCCGTGCAGGCTCACCTTCTCGCCGCGACTGAGGAACTCCCACATGGGGATGGCCGAGCCGGACACTAATCCACTGGTGACGACCACCAGGAAGGCGACGAGGGCCCGCATGCTGGTGGAGCACAACACAGGGCGCAGCAAGTACGAGCGCACACTCGCGATCACGCAGTTCCCGCGCGCGGCGTGGTGGAGGCGGTGGTGGAGGCGAGGTACCGCTCGGCCCGCAGTCGAGTCTCGATTGACGGCGACAGCGGCTCGGCTCGGCACCGTGCCGCCCGGCCCGACCAGGCCACCGCCCGGCGCGGCGCGGCGCAGCGGGGCGTTCTCGCGGTCCGAGGCTCGGCTCGGCTCGGCTCGGCTCGACTCGGCTCGACTCGGCTCGGCTCGACTCGGCTCGGCTCGGCTCGACTCGGCTCGGCTCGACTCGGCTCGGCTCGGCTCGGCTCGACCTTGCGCCGCAGTTGGCGCTTCGGCCGCTCTCCAGCGCGGCGCCACCGTCGCGTCTCGCCCGGCGCGCCTGCTTGCGGCGTCGACACCCCGGCCAGTGTCAGGTGGCAAGGGCTGCTGCCTTTCAGCGCGCGGGGGAGGATGGGCAAACTGTGCAGAAGCGGCTGAAATGTGTTACGTTTCGGCAGCACCGGCCTGGGCTGTGCTGGGCTGCTGGGAGACTGGTCCAGCGCCGAGTCGCTTTCACGCCAATGTGGACGAGGCGCGGCCAGAGGCGCGTCGCATTGGGACTGAAGCAGAATGAAACACATAGCGATCGACGGCCATTTTCCACACGTCTCGTCTCGTCTCGTCCGTCATTGCCACATCCCTCTTACTGTCTGCGGGCCGCGCGTGAGTGACTGTCCTCCGGGACGACCGGGAGAGAGGGGGCCGAGGAGGGTTGCCTGGTATTTGAGACTAACCTCGCATTCATTTCGGCGTGCTCGGCGTGCTTGGCAATCACGTAGTATACCCATGTCAGCGCGCGCACACACACACACACACACACACACACTTTACACAGTGCCGCAGGGGCGCTCGCTTGCTCGCTTGTCGGAAGATATCATCCCATACTGGCCGCGCTGATCCGCCAGATAGCCGTGTTGGGCGACGTGCCGTACGCTTGCGGCTCGCGGCGTATGGCGCGCTGAACAAGACATGCCCGCCGCGCGCCGGGCACAGGGCCTCGACAGGACCATGACGCACTACGATGGACGTCCCCGATGACGGACGTCCCCGACGACGGCCGCCGTAGCAGCGCGGCGCTCACGACGCTCTTGGTTCTTTCAGCAGTGCTGCTGTTTTGGGAGTCCGTGGCGAATGCGCTTTGTGGCAAGCGGCCCGCAGGATGTGGCGTTAGTCACCGCTCGATGTTCCACGCCGAACGGCAGCGCACCCACACAGTGTCTCATTAGCATGTCCTCTTCTCTACGATCCAGCTTTCCGATGCGATGGATGGACGCACGAAATGCAGGCAGCGCCTCGCCTCGCCACGCCCGCGCGCGTGCTCCGTTATGTAATGACGAGGTCCTGCGCGAGTGTGCGTGCATTGTGAGTGTGAGTGCGCTGAAGGGGGTTGATTAGGCTGACGCTGCATAAGGATCCATCCTCATCGATCCGCGCGCCCCTTGGTTTGGCCGCCAAGCGCAGCCAAGAGCGCCTCCCCACTCCTTGGAGGCTGCCGACTTGGTGTTGCTGGTGATCTGCACGACGGAGCGGCTCAGGCGAGTAGAGTGAGTAGTGGAGCTGTAAAACACACACTCGGCATAGCCACCCAGCACTTCACTTCCTGCAAGCCGTCGTCGCCGTGCTCGAGCCAGCCCCAGCCCCGTCCCGCAGCCGCCACCCCTTTGCGAGTTTCTCTCGGGACGCTGGGCTGGGCGACGCCATGGCGACGCCGCGAGCGACGGCGGCGGTGCGTTCAGACTTGGCGAAATGTGGACGAGTCCGCCGCGCCGCCGTCCACGGCGATGGCGGCGATGATGGCCGCCTCGCGGAGAGGACGCCGCGGGCGGAGCAGCGCAGCGCTGGGATCTGCCGGGCCAGCTTTGACTTACGGACGCGTTAAATCGGTCCCGCGGCCCCGCGGCCCCGCCCCTCACCGCAGCGCGATGAACTTTTCGCTGAACGGCCGGCCGAGGCAGGTTCCGAGACGATGAGTCGATGAGCCTAGCAGCCCCGGCACAACAACGATAACGTTCAGGAAGGCGGCGCGTCCGCCACCACCGCAGTGCCGTTGTTGGGCCGCCAGAGACAAAGAGCGCCCCTGCCCTGCCTCTCTCACTCCTCCCGGAGCACTCCGCCAGTGCGAGAGAGGCAGAGAGCGCTGTTCGGATCGGCGTGCCGCGTCATCGGCAGGCGATATCTCGTCGCAACTATCGATGAGGAGAAAACAGAGACGGAGCTCCGCTAGCGGGTCGGTGCAGTGGACGTGTCCGGATAAGCGACCCGCCGGGGGACGACGACGCCGAGGCAGTGCCTTTCGCGGAGCGGCGGAGCGCCGACCTGGAGGGCCGCCATGCGCGCCGACGCCGATGTACGAGCGAATTATCTCTCATTTTATAACTCGTATTATTTATCGGGCCATCATTCATTCCGGACAGTGTCCGTGCCGACAGAAAGACTCAGCCTTCCGTGTTGACTGGAACGTGTGAGGTGGTCTTGATTCTGCGACGCCGTGACGCCCGAACGGCGGCCTGCAGTGCCTCGACGGGGGCACCGATCAGGGTTCAAACCAGTGTGCAGGCTGGAGCCTCCAGTGCCCGGACTGGAGTCGTCGTTGCGGCAAAATCCCCGGCAAAATCCGTGTTCCCGGAGGCCGGCGTCGCGCCGTGCACCGAGGCCGGTGGGGGTTCGACGTCCTCGCCCTGGCGCGGCGCGGCGTGCGGTGTCGCGTCGTGCCGTCCGAGAAGTGATCCGTGCCATCCCTCTCCTTTTGCACGGCTGCCGCTTGCTGCCGCTTGCCACCGCTTTCTCTGGCGTGGCGCAGTTGGACGTGGACATCTCACGAGCTGATTGAGACGCTCTGCTCTGTACTTATCTTTCCCCAGTGGCGTGGCGCGCGACGTCCCCGTGCGGTTATGCCCCGCGACGTGTGACGCCGTCGTCGTCACGTCGAAAGCATGGCGCCGGGGTTTGCCCGACGCCGCCCCCGTGAGTGAAGTTTCCCGTCGTAATTCAATCACGTTCACGGCCTCGACGGCGAGGCTGGGACTAGGATCAAAGGTTCGGCGCCACCTACGGCGCGCCGTGTAGGCCCGTCGCTTGCCGCCCGGACGACGTCGGTGGTGTCCAAGTCCGAGCCGTCCTCCCGTCCTCCCAGCAGGTCTTGCAGCAGGCGGCGATGACGACCCCCCGGACGGCCCCGCGCAGCGCCGAGCAGCGCCGCCTCGACAGCCACCGGCTTGCCTGACCTTTCTCGGGCCAATCAGAGCGCACCTCGCACCTCGAGGCGCCGCCAGTGTCGCGCTGTCTCTCTCGCACCCCTAAGAGACGCCCTGGGAGCGCGACAGAGAGGCAGGGCGACGAAACGGCTCCTCGGAATGAGTCTTGAGCGCGCATGCGTGATTTGGCAGCCCTCACGTGATGTAAGCGGAGACAAGAGAAAGCCCTAGGCAGGGCGGGGTGCCTCGCAGTGCCTCGCAGTGCCTCGCCTCGCTGCCGTCCGTGGCTGTCGCTTGCTGTCGCTCGGGAGCCCTTGCGGCTTCTTGTCGGCCGTTGCCGGCGGACTTTGCTGAAGCAAGCCAGGCAAGCGAGCCGCGGTACTGAGGCTGCAGCCGTGAACCCGCACGCATTGACCTTCGCCCTGCCCTGCATGCGGTGCCGCCGTCTGTGTGTGTGCGTGTGTGTGTGTTTGTGTTTTGTACACATGCGAATGAGTATATGGATGCGACGGAGAACGCCCTGGGGTCAACTGCGGGAATGAGTCATAGGCAGTGCGGCCGCATACTGGCACTGGCAAGTGCCAAGACACAAGGGAAACTGCGGGATTATGCGGAGAGCTCTGTCACGCCGTGCCATGTGCCGTTCAGGGAACTTGCCACTCCATTTCCACTGTAGACGCTTGAAGTTTTGATGCTTTATTTGGATGACAGCAGTTTGGACTTGACCGGGGACAGAAGGACGGGGACTTGAAAAGAATATACAAGAACCATGTGAAAATATTTTACACCGTGTGTTTAGCTCTGTGTCAACATGATCCAAAACTTTACATTTTTTACAATTATGACCATTGTTTCTTTTTTCTTGCGGCTTGTTTGTGATTCACAACCGCGACGAATCTTGGGATTAGCCTGTCTGGGTCACGGGCTCGGGGCGCGATCGCCCTATTCAGGGAACGGCGGGTTCCTCTTATACCGAAACCGCAGGCCGCAGGCTGGCCGACCCAGTGTGTGTGTGTGTGTGTGTAGGTGTGTGTGAGTGCACATGTGTATGTGCGAGTGTTTGTGCTGGCGTTCGCGACCGCCACCCGCGAGGCCCCCGGCAGTCCGCGAGGACCGCGATGGCACTGTTGACGGCGAGTGCGTGCCGAAATGTCCCGAGGGACTGGCCAGGCCACTGATCCGCTTCTGACCATGTTTACGCCCACGCGCGCTCATCCGACGCAGAACCGGCAATTTCTCTGTCAGGAAATGGCCGCCGTGCCGCGCCGTGCCGCGCCGTGCCGTGCCGTCGTGCGCGCGCACCGGCCAGCAGCAGCAGCCTGCCGGCCGGCCAGGCTGATGGGGTTTCGGGAAAATGTCGCGGAAATGACCGGCGCAGTGAATGCGTGTTGTCGGCCTTGGGCGGGCGGGCCGGCCGGCCTGAACTGCATTGTCAAAGGCCCGGCCGGCAGACCGTTAGTCAAAGGCAGGCATGCTATCGCTGCTATTTGGCTCTGGATGCCGAACCGAAACCCTTGCCGGCGGCCGAAATAGCGTTCTGCTAATAAGCTAAGCAGATGGCCGTGGATGAGTGGCGATAGCCATCAGCGGAAGAAAGGCGGAGCAACGAGCCGCTACCCAGTGCAGCCGCGTGCGTAGCCGTGCACCCCCACCGGCCGCGCCGCGCGTCGAGCTCGCGACCGTCAGGTTGGTGGTGGCCCTGGTCAAAAGTCAAAAATCACCGACGGCCTCATTTTTTGCTCTGGGTTCGCCGGCACCGGCCGGCACCACCAGGGTCAATCCGACCATGGCGATTACGGAGATGAGCGCAATCCCATGGTCATTGCGGCCCATATGACTGCGCGTCCCAATCCGCGGGCCTACGTTTGTGTGTCAACAACAAGAACAACAACATTCTTTTTGAGTTTTTTTTCTCGTGCTGAATGAAGAAATGCGCCGTACGTCCAGCCTTCGCCGGCGCGGACACATTGTAAGGCACACAGCGCTTGCCGCCTTGCCGCCGCGGCTTGAGGAGGTGCCGCATCACGGAACTTAATAGCGCCGTGACGCCTGTGCGTCTGGTTTTCTGCCTCTCACGTGTCCCAATGGAACCGCGGAACCATGGAACCATGGAACTAAGGGACCATGGAACGGAACGGACGGGAGGCAATGGATCCGCCACCCGCCCAGCGACGGGCTGCTGCGTCTCGGCGTGTTCTCTTCGCCTCGCGAACGGCCAACACTCGGGCCGGGACGCACGTTGGGCTGCCTACCTTGGCCGTCTGCCGGCGCAGCGCTGCCGGCACCGTGACACTGCGGGCGCTGCGGCGCAGCCCCTGCCGTCGACGGGTAGGCCACCTTCCTGCATGAACCGAGGAAGGGATGCCCACCTCTCAGGCGTTCTCATCGCGCCGCGCCTTCATTCTCAAATCTCGGACAGTTTCGGGGGCTTCCTGTTTCTGGTCTCTATTTTCTCATTTCTTTCGAGGGGTTGGGTGAAGGGGAAACGTCGAAGACAAAGAAAGAATCATCAAACAGAATGTGAAATTATTTCTGTTTATTTAATAGAGGTCACACCAAAACTCTGTCCAATGGAGGAAAGCACTGAACTACTGATGTTTTTAACATATATTTTCAAAAGCGAATAATCTCATTAAGCATACATAAACTGACAAATTTGCATATTTTTTTAAAGTTTTAATTTGCAAAGAACAAACGTAATCTCACTTTTCAGTTGATCAAACAACTCCCTTTTTACATAGATGCCCAGCATTTCATGTTTAGTGCAATAATGCGTTGGTTTTGTTTTCAAAATAAAGTAAAACGGCTCAATAGTGACATTGTAAAGGAAATACATTTTCGTTTAAAAATAACAAATTATACTTATCATGCTCATTTCTCCCAAAGTCATGGTTTTTTCCGGTATACACTCTTAAACAAATCAAAACAATCAAGAAATATCTACAAGAAACTGTATCAAAGGAAATATATACAACAAAGAATATAAAATTGTTACGGAACAGGAAAGTTAAATAAACATAAAAGATGAAAGAATAACAAGACAATTCTCATCTATCACCGTGAATTGCACACTGAAATAGCACTGATACGTATGTCATAAAGATGAAGCACAGAACAAGAAAATCAATTTTCCCAGACATGTGCTAGGTAATAAATACAGTAATAAAATTCATTGTGCTGAGCACCAAAATTACAATAATTACGTCTTTCTTCTAAGCTTGAAATCCAACAAAGTAAACTTCTTAAAGTACGAAATACTACAACGCATGCTAGCTTTGCTGGTAACAAAATAATCAATGATGCTGAAAGGTACCCACTTCCCAAATCAACATCTTCATAGCTCGGCTAGATTTAAACTTCAAAGAGAACCCTCTGCCACAAGCATAATTTGAGTACAAAAGAGCACATACAGCCATTTCTATTAAATTTTCCTTATCAAATTGTAGACAGTAGTCTTGTTTTATTTTAACATTGCTCCTACCAACTCAAATCAACCTTGTGGCTAAATTTAAATATTCAGACACATGACACTTCACCCGTTTGCTTTTTTTATTTGTTGCAACATTATCATCAAAATAAATAAAATAATTCTATGAAACTGTACACATTACTCTCAGAATACTCATAAATAAATCCTCAACTTTCCCACATCTACAACCGGGTGCGACCATAGCGATATGGCATGGGACCGCGCCAGGAAGTTGCAACAGTGAAAATTTTTAATGGTAATTAAGCCACCTTATTCGCCTAGTCAATCTCCTCAAGAGGTCTCAAACGATTTTAGGCCTTGGTAAACATTAGCAAACGTGAGGTGCGATGTCGTGGTTCTGGTTTAGACTGGACGACATGGTCTGCTGGAAAGACACTAAAACACATTGAACTGAAAGGACCGCGAAGGGTTTGTCCTGTTTCCATGGTTTTCGGCACAGTCGGCCCGACGGTTCGTTGCTACAGAATTACCAAAGTGCATCGGACTGGCGCTGAACCGCATTTGCGCCAAGAGAGGGGCAGCCAGGATCGCAATCCCTCCATGGCGCGCGGGGTTGCCTACCTCGCAGGCAGCCGTGGCAGCCGTGGCGCAGTCACAAAAACACTCAGACTTTCTTTTACACAAAGCGAAGAAGACAAGAAGCTTCCGACAGCAGGCTGCGGGCTATCCTGGTTGTTTTCTCAACGAAGAACACGAAAAAATATTCTGAGAACCTTCGGTAATTCATTTACAATGGAATTAACAGTAAATTGTACATCTGTAAGAAAATAGGCATTTGAACACCTGCAACCGCGAGATCTAGGGATATTTTTCATTATAAAACTACGGCTAAACACTACAATCTACCCGACCAAAAGGCTCGTAAGGTCTCCATTATGGATGTCTGCCTTCACATCAGTACGCATACACTAATAGTAAGGTAACGGTAACCACGATGTCGCTGGTGACGTCCTTAACGGATACACATATCACATATTTAGTCTACAAGTATTTTATGTAAATCTCACACTTTTTGTAATAGATACTTTCTCTTTTGGATAAATTTGGACATAAGACATGCTACGATTACATAAAATGCTTATATGTACAAATCGGAGGTAGCAGTTTCATTCCCTACCAGTTGGATTACAAAGTCAATAAGAACATTGGGTCACAATCTTTCTAATTCAAAACTAAATCATAATGTATGACCACTTTTCATGCACTACTAAAGCAACGAAATATGAATAAAACATCACAACGTCCAAACCTCCATTCGAAGAAACGAACAAGATTCTTACAGAGAGCAATTTCATCATCGACAACAGTGTCTTGCAACAAAATTAAAACGAAAACAATATCAACTTACTAGAAAAATTTACAAGTCTGAAATAGAAACAGAACAATGCAATAAATAGATAATAGGATATGAACAGTATCAAAAATAATGTTAAGCAATTTACAATACGTAAAGAGAGCTGCACTGCATTGTCAGACTTGAATACAAATTTATCCAGTTTTCCTCAAACATAAATCAGGAAGTTTCCCTTTGTACTTGCATTTACAGACAGCTTGTTCTTCACAGATAAACAATTTTAAAAATTAACAGAATTCACAAAACAATAACCAAACTATAAGCTGTCCCAACTTTTACACACACATGGGAACACCTGGAAAATTTGTTGTCAAGTAACACTTCTACAGTTTTAGGGAAGCCCAGTGAAACTGTAACCAGATTTAACAGAACTTCTTTTGCAGTTAACAGAGGTTGCAATGACAGTGACAGTAAGAAGTAAAGAACAGACATCAAGAAATAAAAGACTAACGGCAGTCGGCTCCTTGAATGTAAGTAAATAGTAACATTTTCTGCGGTATGGAAATAACATTCATAATTATGTACAATAAACGAAAAAATAGCCTTAGTATAAGCTAATCTCTGTTGACTTCATATTCAATAATTTTAACCTGGGATAAGAATACAAAAAGGCTCTTGTCTGGTGGATGTCCCTTTCCGCAGAACACTACTTCACACGTCGGGTGGAAATTTTGCAACTTGATCTCGTAGTACCATATTTTCTTTCTTCAGCCGCTCTATCTCCTGCCTGAGTCCCATGTTCTGAAAAGATAAAAATAAAAGGGAGAGAGTTAGTAAGTTGCAAACAGCATTGAAAAGGGTGTGACGCAGAGGAGAAAAGGGTTCCTCACCTCTTTTTCGAGGTAACCTGCCCGCAGCGCTATCTGGTTCTCCTTCATGCGGCGAGCGTCTCTAGACCGCTTGGCAGCCATGTTGTTCTTGCGTCTTCGCGCCCAGTACTTTTCATCCTTGAGACCCTCGGGAACGAACTGGAAGTCGCAAACCCTCTGTTATTTTACGGAGTAAATGCTTCCCCCACAAGTGAGGCGCTGCCGGTTTTCGATGCGGATAAACTCACCTGTTTGCGGGACTTCTTGATCATGGGCTGCGGCTTGAGCTCCTCGTCCGAGAAGGGCCGCGTCCTGGGGTCGAAGTCGCGACTCGACGACGCGAACGACATTGCTGCGGGCGGGGAGAGAGCTCAGTCAGTTCGGAAAGGCCTGACAGCGTGCTCGCGCACGTGTCGTCTCAACTACTTACTGGAATCGGCGGGCGAAGGAGGGTTGAGTCCAATGGGGGTCATGGGCTCCGAGGGGCTCAGGGATCGCTCCCTCTTGGCGGGCAAACGGGCGGGGGTGAGGGGAGGGTCCGGCCCCACCCCCACCATGTCGTGCAGCCCGAAGCTAGAACTGTTTGTGTCGGGGTCCGGCGACAGCGCCTGGGAACGGACAGCACGAAATCAGTCAGGCTCGAGCACAAACAGAGAACAGACACCTACAAAGCTCGTACTCTTGTCAAATGGTTGGCACAAAGGACGAAACCCCAGCGCCCTAACAACCAAATTCATATAAACAAATGAAGGCAAGTCCATTAAAACAACGTTTAACGAACTCGTTAAGCAAAAAGAGACCCGTCTATTGGTACAGAACCTGCAGCTTGTGCAACTGTTGTAACTGTGGCGCCTGTTGCTGCTGCTGCGGCTGCTGCTGCTGCTGGGGGCTGTTGCCGGCCGGCGGCACGGGAGAGGGCAGCATGTTGGTGCTGCCGATGAGGTTGGGTGGCTGCTGCTGGGCCACGGGCACGTCCATGGGGATACCATTCTCGGACAGGAACTCGTCCAGGTCCACGTACTGCAACACGGGGAACGGGAGTTAGAGCGGGGTCGCGCGCCTGGAGGGCAG
Organism: Thrips palmi; assembly: GCF_012932325.1. Lineage (NCBI taxonomy): Eukaryota > Metazoa > Arthropoda > Insecta > Thysanoptera > Thripidae > Thrips > Thrips palmi. The sequence goes on from NW_023144635.1 coordinate 4,367,123, forward strand.
GCAACCCGCCCACACCGGCGTCTTGCGGGCCTGTTAAGGTCTAGCCCGTAATGGTAATGGCAATGGGGGTAGGCAACCCGACCACAGGGGTGTCTTGCGGGCCTGCCGGCCGCGCTGTGACAGGCGCTCAGAGTCCCTGCGCGCGCGGGGTATCTCCGGCAGAGTTTCTCTTTCCGCCCGAGGAAAAGGCAGCGGAGCAGCCAGCCGACTCGCCACGGCGGCGAGGTGCTTTTCCTAGAGGGAAAGGCGGAAAACTGGCGAACACGGGAAACTCACCTTGAGGTCGGCATCGTAGGGCAGGGTCTTGTCCCACAGGTTGGGCCCGAGGAAGGCGGCCTGGGCCTCGACTTGGCTCCACAGCTCAGTGTCATCCTTCTTCTGCTCCGGGCTCTCCTTACCCGATCCGGACTTGCCTGGAACACAGCGTCGCGCCACGTGAGTGCACAGAAAGCGGCCCAGAAACGCGCCAAAATCAAAGGAAAAAGGAAATTGGAGATGTGCTTTGCATGCCACTGTCGGCGGTGCGTCCGTCTCGAGTCCACGTGTGGGAAATGGGAAATGATGGGGGCCGTCGGCGGCGTCGGCAGGGGCGGGGGACACGTCGTTGGAGAAACACACACAAAAAGGAAGGCTCGAGCAGGCCGGCCGTCGAGTGGCGTGGCGTGGCGTAGTGACCTTGGCCAGAGAGGCCCGCGGTGCCGCGCAGCTCCGCGTGGTGGATGAGCGTCTCAGGGAAACGCGTCGCGTCCATTGGATCCGTCCCGGCGGTCCGAGCGGTCCGGGCGGTCCGGGCTGCCCGCCGCCTGCAAGCCTTCGGGACCTTGGCTGCCTTGCCTACTGTTCGCTTCTATCTGTCCGCCCGCCGCCGCCCGGCCGTCAGTCCGCCAACCTGCCGCGACCCGGCCGCGGGTCGCCACTGATAACACGGGCGAAAGGGCGTGCGACGCTACACTGCACCCGTTGCAGCGACGCGAAACGCGACGCAACGCGGTGCAACGCGACGCGGCCGTCGCCAACCGGTTCCCCGCTCCTCGGTGACGTCAGGAAACGCCAATCCGCGCTGCCTCTGCCTGAAGTGTGATGCGTTCGGCAGTCCGGCCGTGCAGGCCCAGTCCGTCGTAGTGGCGCCCCTGCACTGCTAGGCCTGCACGGCCTGCACGTGCACGGCCAGGACCTGGCCAGGACTGCCGCCCGCGCCGCGTCGACCCGAGTCCCGAGTCCGGCTGGCTGGCTGGCCGGGCTGCAGTACGGCCCTGGTACGGCCCGGCCGCGCGGCCCGTCCGGGCCCACACTAGAAAGTCGACATTGGCTGTGCGGGGCGGGGATTTTCCGTCCGCTTCGCGCCGCTGGCCGCGGAAAAGCCTTTTCCGCGCGCTTTCCGCCACTGCTCGCTGCTCGTCGTGGAGACCAGGAAGGCCCCTCTCCGTCAACGGGCAGCGCAAAATGGCGACCGCGCTTTTCCTCCTCGTTGCGCGAATTTTCTTTTTCCCGCGCATTTGCGGCGCGACCGCCATTTCGAAATGGGGAGTCTTCGGCGCCACTAATGCGTCCGGAAGGCCGGCCGACCGCCTCAGCCTCGGTGCAGCGATGCACTCGGGCCTCTCGCACTCACGGGCCGCCGCAGGGGCGCGAGAGGGACAGAGCGAGCCGACGGCTTCATTCATCGGTCTCGCCGCCGTCGCTGCATTCATCCACTAATGCCCCTTCGGGCCGCGGCGCCCCGGCACGCTAATGGCGAGCCGGAGCCGTTTTCGTCGCTCTGTCTCTCTCGCACCCGGAGGGGACGCCCCGTGAGTGCGAGGGAGACAGCGCGACGAAAACGACTCTCGGAATCAGTCTGGCGGCCGAGGCAGGCGGACGGAAGAAAGCGATTGGCGCGCTCTCTGGCGGCACCGGGCGGCAGCGCCGCGGCACCGCGATGGGTGCACCTCGCCTTGCAGCATGCTGCATGACGTCGTGAGCTTGTTTTTGCCGCCGCGAAGGCTGCCTGCCTGCCTGCCTGCCTGCACTCCGTGGATTGGATTGGGCCGCGCGGTGGGTGCATCACTGCACGCTTCGGGGACGCCGTCGTCGTCGGCAGCGTCGTGTCCCCGCCGACGCGGCCGCCCCGTTGCACTTAGGACGTGCTCTGCAGCGCCGCGCGCCGCGCTTACTGCAGCCCTGTTGCATCACGGAGCACGGCGAGGCAGGGCGTGGTGGCGGCGCAGTGGCGGTGGCGTCTTCACGGAGTGGGTCAGGCGCGTCAGCCCGTCAGGCCGGAAGCGATGCTGCAGCGCCGAGCGCGCCGAGCGAGCGCCGCCGCAGAGTCCTCTCCTCGCGCTGCGCGTTCGCACACCGGGAAAAGGGGAGACCGTGCGGACGCCCCCCCCCACACAGTCACACACACACACACACGTGAGCGCGCGCTCACAAGCACCGGAAAAAAACACCATAAATCCAGGCACTTGTTTTCCAAGTGTTTGGCTGGCGTTTTCCAGTGCCGCGCTGTCGGTACGTTAGGCTAGGTTAGGTACACTACACCTCCGGCTCCACTCGGCACTCGTTCGCGGCGTTGCCAGCTCGGGACGGGAATCCCATTTCGCCGCAGCCGTCCGTGCGATCGCCATTGGCGCTGGCCGTGCCTATGGCCGCCTAGAGCGTGCCGTGCCGTGAGCAGGCCGTGCAGGCCGTCAACAATAAAAGCAGGCCCGTGCCAATCCGATGCCCGGGCAGCAGCGGGGAGCGTTCGGAACGCGGCGCGTTTCCGGCGGCAACACTCTTTCCCCAAGACTGGCCTGCCCGCCGACGGCCCGCCCCGCCCGGCACCGGATTATGGCCTGGAACTCTGGAACACTCATCGGTGCAAGACAAGACGGCCACCGGGTTCCGTCTCCACCGTCCATCTGACCGCTGTTGCCGCGGCTGCCACGGCCGCCCCCACGACGCACACGATCCAAATATCTTTCCAGGAGAAAGGCCTGGAGCCCGCCTGGAGCCCGCCTGGAGCCCGCCTGGTCCGCAGCCGGCCCGGCCCGAGTTGGCCGAGGTGTGGTGGTGAAAGCAATATATGTGCGACATTTGAGTGCCCCCTCTAAATCACGCGCCACTTTGTGTACTGCAGACTGATTCCGAGAGTTGTTTTCGTCGCTCTGTCTCTCTCGCAGCTATACGAGACGTCCCTTGAGTGCGAGAGAGACAGAGCGACGACAACGACCCTCGGAATCAGCCTGCTGGCTGGACGAGGTTCGGCCCACCACCCAAGCGACAAGCAGCCTGGCAGTGACATTCGCCGCGCCGCCGCGCCCCTATCCGGACGTGCGTCCTTTCCGATCGTCTCGCCAAACGAAAACACTCGCAATCTTTTCTTCCGGTGCGGAATGCAGTGACGCCCGCCGTGGAATGCACCGGAACGCACCGCCACGACGCCGCGACCCGGGGAGACTTGAAGGCGGGGCGGGCCGAGAGAGGGCTAGAGAGGGTTCCGATCCCCGGGCCGGGGGCGCGGCGTCCGCACCTCTGCCTGCGCTGCGCGTTTCGGCCGCCCTGCCGGCCTCGGACTCCTCTCCTCGCTCCACCGACTTTCTTCCGAAAATGAAGGCCGTCTAATGCAGCCCGTCCCGGCAGGCCGGCAGGCCCTCGGCAGGCGATTGTGGGAAAACTACACGTCATTACATTCTTTCGATAGCATGCACGACCGCTACTATGTCAGTGTGCCCGCGCGCGTCCGTGTGTTTTTCGGCCCGTCCGTCCGTCCAACCACCCGCCCGTCCGTCCGCTCGTCCGTCCGTCCGTCCGGGCCGCCGGCGCGCCTGAAAGAAAGTGAAAACAGAGCGAGCCGTGCTTCCTGAAGGACTCCCCCTTCCAGCCACTGTTCCGTCCCGGGCGTCGCGGGCGTCGCGGGGGAGGGACAAGGACTACTGCGAGGACCAAAGAAAGCGCGGGTTCATCTCCCAAAGGATTGCTGGGACTCGCCGAAACGAGCTTCGCAGATTTTCCCAATGGCGTGAGGACGTATCCAGCATCAGGTGACTGATTTCGTCGCACTCATGAGACGTGCCGCATAGGAGCGAGAGAGACAGAGCGACGCAAACGACTCTCAGAATCAGAGTGCAGGCCCGCCGTGTCCATGTGCTGGGGGTCCCGCACACCTAACCGTCCCCAGTTCACCGTTGGAGTCGCTTTTCATTCCGTTGGAGTCCGCCTGCCCTGCCGGCCGTCTGGGGCGTCTGGAGGGTGCAGTCTGGTTTCTGGTGCGTTCGTTCGATCGAAAAGCACATCCGTTTCCAGTGGAGAGATGAGTCGGTTACTCACTAGGTTTCTCGGGGCCCAGCCAGGCATCTTTATTACCTGCGAACAGGAAGAAAAAGCAGCGTTACAGCGGCGGTTCGGCGGGAAGGGCACACAAAGCGCAATGACTCCAGTGGACGAATTGGGCTCCGAGGGGAAGTCCCTCCGGCAGCGCTAGTCGTGGCGAATCGTTAAAGGAGACGGGCGTCGACAGCGCTAGCCAAACATGCGCCCGGTGCGGCCGGGCGGGCCGGGGTGGGGGGCGCCGGGTTTGGTTCGGGCGGCCAGAAGGGGGCCTGGCCGGCCTGGCCCGGGCCGGGCGAAGGCCAGCCACGAAATTGAAAGTGTGAGCTAGTGAGAGTGGAAGCACGAGGGTCCAGAGCAGTGGACTCGGCCGGGTGGAGGGGCGGGGCGTGGCGAGGCACGCGTCAGAGAAAGCACACCATCGTGTGTCAAGTGCAGCCGCCGTCTTATCTCCGGTGACGCAAGGGTCGCGACGCTGGCCGGCCGGCCGGACGGCGCGCCGCGGCGGCCTTCGCGATGACGCGAGCACCTGCGCGACGACCGCCCCCCCGGGCCCCGGGCCGCCGCCCGTCCGCGCGGACAGGGAGAACGCCACCCGCGGCCACGAGAAGAAGACCACGTCCCCCGAGACGTGAACGCGCGGAGCTTGGCGTCAACGAAGGGCGTCGCCATCCCCGGGACACGACACGCCACGACACGACACGCCGCCTGGCCGCCGAGGCGACGCTTTTTCCGGCGCGCCGTTCCGTCTCGCGGTTCGCGCTTCGCGGTGTGGTTCGGCAGGACGGCGACGCCTCGTGACGGCACGCCGACGGCCGAGGGCGAGGCGAGGGTTCAGCGACCGCCCCGCCGCCGGCACCGCAGCGCGCCGAGCCCTTAACCGTGTCTGCCCTTCTTTTGGCCACACACAAAAGCTAATCATTACACGGTCCCATGCCTCCCCTCGCGCCTCGCGCCGCAATGCTCTGCAAGGCTGAGCAAGCTCGAGCAGAGCAGGCTCGCCCCCGGCGTGAAAGCCTACGCCTGCCTATCTGCAGGGGCAGCGGCGGCAGCGGCCCACGCGCCGGACACGATCCGAGCGTGCATACAATCAGCTGCAGTTCGTCGGGGCGTTTTCGAAACGGGAAACTTGGCGCTGGAGTCACTAGTCGCTGACGCCGGAAGCCAGTCGCGGCGCCAGCAAATGAAACCCAGAGGGATTTTGAAGCTGGGAGAAAGGAATGACATTCGCTTTTCACCTCCAGAGCAATCTCCAAATTGTGGGGGCTTGTTCCCGGTCCACCCGTCCAACCATTTTCCGTGTGCGGAACCCCACCGCCGTCGTCGTCGTCCTCGCTTGGCGCCAACCCGCAGGGCCACCCCGCCGTGCCGTGCCGTGCGTGCCCCGGGCCTTGCCGCCTTGCCGCCTTGCCGAGGGCGACTCCGCCGTCTCCACCGAGAAGAAAGGAAGAAAGGCAGACTGCTGAGCGCTGCGCCGCACTGCTCGTCGCGACGCGTCCCGGCGCCAGCCACGCTCCGCGCCGCTCCGCGCCGCTCCGCGCGCCGCGACGCCCGCGCGCCGCACGCCGGCCACGGTTTTTGGCAGTGCACTTTTTGGGGAAAGCTCCGGCTGGCTCCGGCCGAAGGCGAGCGAGCCGGTCGGAGGTAGCGGCGGCTGCGGAGCGCGGCGGCGAGGCGGCGTGGCGGCGCGGCGGCGTGGCGGCGTGGCCCGGCGCGGCGCACAACATTTTGGGAAAACTTTCACTCTCGCTGGCTGTGCTGCTGGCCGCGCTGGCCCGGCCCCGCCAGTTGGGCCCTGCCTGGGCACTGTCTGGCCCCCCTGGGCCCTCTACGCGCCGCAGCAGGCGAACCTCGAGCTGCACGCAAATGCGTTAGCACGCCCGGAAGGCGTCTGACTGAACCAGTGCGCTTCAGTCGAGCCTAGTCCTCCCGTGGATTGGAAAACAAGACGACAGTAGGGTCCTGGGTATGGTTCCCGAAGGTGGAAAGCTAATACTGCAGTCATATGACGTGGCAGAGCACTGCGAACATACTCTCCTACTGACTTGCAAAGTAAAACGATTTAAACAAATCCCGGAAAAAATGACTCCAAAGCTTCGTCGCGAATTTCCGGAGGCTTCTATTTTCTGGCACTGTTATGTTTTTCTATGTTTCTGCGCTTTACCTTTTGGTAACTCAAACAAAATAGAAACATAGGAGATTCTGGAATTTTCCGAAGGTCAGAGGCCATTTTTTCCCTCCAAAAGAACTCTCCGAGTTTCCGAGATTTTTTTAAGAATACGTATAGCGCTGACGCCCAGCCGCCACGCCGCCCAGCGTCCATTTTCCCTTGCAGCGTCCCAGCCTTGCCGCGCCCCGCCGCCGGTCCGGTGCGGTCACTGCCGACTCCCGGAGCAGCAGCAGCTGTTTTAATTACCGCGCCATCCCATGCACACCGCCGCTGCTGTTGTTTTTGTTGTTTTTGCTGTTTTGCTCCGCGATAAGGTTACTGCCCTTTCTTTTGGGGAAAACGCGCGCGCGCCGACGCCGTCCGTTCCACCAACACCCACGCTGTCTTCCTCTCCCTTTCTCGGCCCGGCAGCCCGGCAGCCCGGCAGGCCCGGGGGCAGCAGGCAGGGCCCGGCACGGCCGTGCATAATCAAACGTTTCATTATGTTATTTTTCGGCCGCACTGTGCCTGCTTATCTCGCGCGGAGAAATTCGCCGAGGCCGCCGTCGTGGTGCCGGGCCGGGCCACGGGCCGCCCCGCTCGGCCGAGGAGGAGATTCAACAACGCAGGTCGTGGGTTCTCAGGACTATCAGTGACAGGTGGGAGGTGGGCTTGTTTAAGCATGTGTAATTTCGCTTTCCGACGGACAGGTTCTGGCCAACAACAACAACAACAACAAAACAACAGCATGAGCGGCGGGGACCATGAGTAAAGTTCAAAAATGTCAGATGTTTTTTTTTCAATTCCAGGTTCAAATTTCTCTCCCGCTGATAGGTTTCTGCCCGCGATTATTCGGCCACGCCTCGCCTTCCCGGGCGAGGAAAAGAAGTCGGCGTCCGAGTCCAATCGTCCAATCAATCGCATCGGGTTCCGGCGACCGCGTGCACCGCGTGTGCCATTCTGCCGCTCCAGCCCGCCATTCTGGCCGCCGGAGCGACCGGAGCCATTTCTTGCACTCCTCCTATCTCGGCCGGCCGGCTGGCTGGCTGGCTGGCTGGCTGGCTGGCTGGCTGCGGCCCGGGCCGGTACCCGGAAGGCTGCTGCGCCGCGACGCTCCGCGGCGAGGGGAGGGGGGCCTTGTGGGCGGGGCGGGGCGGGGCGGGGCGGGGCGGGGCGGGGCGGGGCGGAGTGCAGCCGACGTAGAAAGCACTTTTCCTTTCGCCGCTGCCGCCCGCCCCGCCCGCCCCGCCCCGCTGCCCCCTCCACGCCGCCCCTTCCCGCGGCGCGGCCGTTCCTTCCGGGTCGTCCGGTGCACTTCCCCGCCCCGCCCCGCCCCCCTTTCCCCGCTCACCTAGAGACGGATTGTGTCAGAGCGCACAATGTGGAGCGTGGGGCTGCGGCGGCGGTGCAGCGCGGTGCAGAGCCATTGGCGGCGACCCAGTCGCGACTCGCAGTGCAGGAACTGCAGGAAGCGGAGCAGGCATCACACGCCTCGCCCCGCCTCGCCCCGGGCAGGGAAGTCCCGGCCGGAACCGCCTGGCCTGGCCGGCCTACCCTCCGGGCGTCTCATTGCTCTCATTCCGAGCTCCGCGCTGCGCTTTCGTCGCCCCGTCTCTCTCGCGCCAACACGTGGTGCTCGTCGTTCGTCAGAACGGAGCCGAAGTGGAGCCGCGTGGAAACGAAAACAAAGACAACGGGCCGGGTCACTGCCAAACGACGTCAGGGCCGCGTCGCGTCGCTTCGCGCGTGCGGGCCGTCGACGCCACCGCCAGCGACACCGCCCGCGCGGTGCACGGGCCCGGCGACGCATGCCGAGTCCGTGCCCGAGAATGATAACGACCTGATTTGGTAGTTTAAACGCCGCCCTACCGACCCTGCCCCCTGCCCCGCGGCGGCGCCCGGTGCGGGCACGAGCGGAGGCGTTGCGAAGCTCGCGAAGCGCCCCGAACACGCCGCGCGGTGCACTCGCGAGAGTGCGAGTGAGCTCATTATAGCTCCCTCCGCGCGCGGCCGTTCGCACTGCATAGCACACCATTCGCCATTTCGGCCAAAACGGAAAAAACATGGCGAATTCTGGTGCCGCTGCCGGCACGCCCGGCCGTGGCAGCGTGCCGCACAACACGGCCCTGCACAGACAACCCTAACGAATGGAAAAGCCAATGACACGCCTGCCTTATAAACGAGGTGTGTCCCACTTGCGCGCACTCACACCACCACACACCGACTCACACCGACACACTCACACACCGAAGCTCGCGCTCACACACTGGCGCCCTCGCGGAATGCGAGCCGGGTCTGGCCGGGCACGCGGCGGGGAGCTTTATTGCGCTTCCTGCACGACGACCGGAACAACAACAACAACAAATCGAAAACAACAACAACGGCAAGGCGGTGGCGGCGCGAATCGCTTCCTCGCACCGGTCCGGCGCGGCGCGCCGTTTGAGGGGAAAAGTCGGGAAAAGTGGAGATTCGGCGGGCGAGGCGCACCCCTCGCTGCGGTGCTGCGCTGCCGCGACGCGACGCGACGCACACGACGACGTCTTTCTCTGGCCGGCATCGGCATCCGGTCGGACCGGCCGGCCGAGCCATCCCGTCGTCGTCACCACCGTCACCAGGCTGAGCTTCGCGGAGCCATGGCGGAGCCGCAGCGCCGTATGACGCGCGTCGGTCGCGTCAAGAGTAATCGGGCAAAAGGAAAAGAATGACGAGCAGTTAGTCGGCTATCAGCTCGACAGGCCGATTCGTCTTGGATCCCTCTACGCCGCGAACGTGGATGCAAACGAAGCGCCTCCTAGACTGATAGCGAGAGTCGTTTCCGACGCGCTGTCTCTCTCGCACTCACGGGGCGTCTCGTGTAGGCGCGAGAGAGACAGCGACGGAAACGGCTCTCGGAATCAGTGTGCAGCCCAGCCCAAGTCCAGCGAGCATCGGGTCGCCGCGGCGGTGTGGGAAATGCCGCGGCCGACCGACGCCTTTGGCTGCCTTGGGCCGTCGGCGACACGGCGACACATCCCGTGCCATTTCACGACGCCCCGGCGGGGACGGCCAGGACGGCCAGGACGGCCAGGACGGCGGGGCGAAAACAAAGGCATGCACTGCCGGCCTGTGCCCGATGCCCGCGGCGCGGTGCAGTCCGCCTCGCCTGCAGTCTGCAGTGACGCGACGCGCCAGCGCCGACAGCATCGCCAGCCAATGCAGTAACGGTGTTACCGGCGTTACATCTGACGGGCGGCGCTTGCTGCGGCAGGCTTGGGCCGGCTCCCCCCTCCGGGGCCTCCGCGCCGCGCCGCTCCTCGCCTCCTCGGCTGCTGAGAGCACTTTCTCCGGCCGCCGTGCCCCCCCCCCCCCCCTCCCCCTGGACGCGGCAGACACTCCTTCCGGGATCTTTGTTTCCGTCGTGTCTCGCCGTGCCGCACTCTGCGCGCCTCGCCTGCGCCTCGCCGGCCTGCTGCTGCTCGTCGTCGTCGTCCCCGTGTTCGCCCTGACAGCGAGCCTCTCTCCCGTCGGGACCTTCAGGCGGAGCGGCGGCTCGGCGAGGTGTACACCACACGGGTGGAGGACGCTCCCGTCCCGGTGCAGCAGGTTCACGAGCAAGCAAGCACTCTCGGTGCACGCCGTGCAAAAAATAACGATGAAAGAGGGAAAAATAACTTCTCTCGTTAGCTGAAACTACATCCAAAGTGACGTTTTCGCAAAGCAAACCCAGTCGCCTTTAATGGACTTAATAAAACCGCCAGGACGACCAAAACCGCCAAAACCTGACCGAGGACGCGGACGACGCGAAAAGAGGTTCTCACGACGAATGCGGAGGCCGTATTGTGGCGCCGCGGAAAAATGCCAGTTTTCACCGGCAGGCTGGCAGGTTCCCCGGGCCGGCCTCCGATTTCACCGCGCTCAAGAATATCATTCCGGAGGGCGATCGCGACGCCGTCCCTCCTCGGCGGCGCCACGGCGACGCACGCGCACCGACCGTCACAGCGCCGCGCACAAAGCTGTCCCTTCCGAATCGCATAATTGCCATAATCTGCCGTAAAGCGGCAACATAACATTCGTGCCGTGCGGGCCGAGCCCGGCCGAGACTCTTGCAGCAGCGAGCGCCTAGCGCCTGCAGAAGGCGGTGTAGGCCGCACAGCAACACACGGCGGCTCGGCGGTGCAGCCCGCCCGGCAGGCGGCTGCCTCCAGGGGCGGGTAGGCAGTCCCGCCGCACGGGCGTGTCTTGCGGGCCGGCCCACCCGCCGGGCGTCCTCGGTCCACGCCAACGCCACCGCAACGACGTTCTGTTCCCACTTTCGGCCACACTGCGCGTCGGAGAACTCCAGTTCCAGCAGTGCGGTGCCTCGGCGGCCGTCGGCGGAAGGGACGCGGCGGGACTCGGGGACGCTCGGTGAGGCGAGGGTTACTGCCATGGCGACAGCGCGCAGCGGAGCGCGGCGAAGTTCAGTGTCGCACCGCCAGGCAGCCGCGCCGCCGCGCTCCAGGAAGAGACGCGCCGCGGCAAAAGACTAAAAGAAAGGAAGCGACGCCGTGCCGAACTTTTATCTCGTTTTGTTGTGTGACTGGTGTGACCCAGACTCGAAGACTCGAGACTCGGCGCTAGCGGCAAACACCGCACGCTGCTATCACTGCCGCGGTGCACTGTCAGGGGAAGAGGGGGGGGAGGGGGAATGGAGGCGTTATTTTTACCCCTCTCATCTCCGCAGCTGCACTGTACTAAAAAAACGATGAGCGGCTCTCAATTTGAATCAATCAATAATTTTGTTTTTTACTTTTTTGTGGGTGTGTGCAGGTAGTCGCTAACGGATATTTCCATCCATTTTCAGGTTGTTGGATTTCGGGGCAGTCCAGCGTGCACTAGGGCCCAGCGAAAACGGACTCGTGGGGGTTTCACTCGGCGCCGCGGCGGACACGCCACGTGGAAAAATACTGACACTATTAAACACGCTTTTGACGCGCTGGAGGCAAAAATGAGCGGAGCGACAACAAAAAAAAACCTACGCGACTCGTGGGCGACGGCGACACGACAAGCGGCAACCTCATTAAAAAGAGTTCAAAACACGGCGCCGTTTCGCGGCCAGATTTTGAGCTCTGCAGCACTAGAAGCGGTTGTCGGTGCGGACGGCTGGCCTGGGCTCGGGGCATCGCATCATTTCTCTCGGTGCCAATGGGTGGGCACGATGGCTGCAAAGGTCGCCTCCACACCGCGCGACCACCGCGCCCAGCGCGCCCGAGCGGCCGCACACTCATTCCGAGAGTCGCTTTCGTCGCTCTGTCTCTCTCGCACTCGAGGGAAGTCCCGCGCAGGTGCGAGAGAGACAGAGCGACGACTCTCGGAATGAGCCTGCAGCAGCGGGACCCGGATGGACCGCAGCGCTTCACAGTTGTGCACGCCCCGCCGCCCCGCCTCTTCGCAGCCAGCCGGCGCGTCACGCCGAAATTCAAGACCGAGGTGACGGGCGTTCGCCACGGTGACACCGGGCAAGGCCGCGCAGCGCCGAGCATCGCACAGTGGGCCAGAGGGCCGGTGGAGGCGGTCCCAATTCCGCCAACAGGGACTCGAACCAAACGTCCCTCGTGAAACGAACAAATTAAAACTTGTATAGTTTTTATTAGTTTTTTAGTAAATTTTGTTTAATTTTAAAAATTGAATTAAATTTGACTAAACTTAAGTATTTTTAATTAATTTTCATTTGCAAAACTAGAATTTGTTAATCTTTGTAAGCTGCTTTGATTAAATCTTAAATTAAATTGAATAAATGCAGCTTACAAAGATTAACAAATTCTAGTTTTGCAAATGAAAATTAATTAAAAATACTTAAGTTTAGTCAAATTTAATTCAATTTTTAAAATTTAACGAAATTTACTAAAAAACTAATAAAAAATATACAAGTTTTAATTTGTTCGTTTTACGAGGGGTGTGACCCCACCAACGGATCGCTCTCAGAACGAGGAATCTATTGGTGGGGTCACACGTTCTAGAGCGACCTGAAGCTCAAAACGCGTCTAGGGTTTCGGCCGCCTCCCCTGGTCTTCTGGCAAATCCACAGTGCATCGGTGCGACGCCGTGGATGTAAAGCACGCGATGATGACGCCCAGCGCAGCGCAGCGCGAGCCGGCAAATCCACAGCCACGCACACACACACTGGCACACTACCTCGAAATCGAGAATCGGGAATCGGGCCGCGCTATCTGGCTTGCGGTGGTTCCAGCGCGGCGATGGCATCTCCGGATCTCCGCTCGCCGCCACTGCACTGCAACACGGCCAGTCCGCCGCGTCTTCACATGGGCTTTTCTGCGACACTTTACCAAGTGCTCGCCTCGGCGGGGAGAGTGTTGCAACGAAGAGGCTTGTGAATGTACTGACTAAATATTTCGCAGTGGCCGCGCAGGGCGGCAGGGCTGAGCTTTCCACGTGGGCTGCAGGATAGGCAGGCGGACGCGAGCACGCGAATCGACGACATAGCCGGTTCCGGGGAGTCGGTTCCGCGGCGACCCTGGGCCGGGCCGGGCTTGGCTGGCGGCCCTCTCGCGGCTGCGGCGGCCGATACGGCGACAAGTGCTGACCCAAGTGCGATAGCCATCGCCCATCGCCTCGGAGCGGCCGCGAACTACGCCACAGGACCGGGCCGGCCCGGCCAGTGTGCCAGAGGCCCGGCCAGACGCGACTTGCGGGCCGGCCGACCGGACCGGACTCTCGATCGGCTTCCACAGAATCGCGGCACGGCTTGATTTAGAACAAACAACAAATGGCACCGGCCGCCGCTGGTACACTGCACACTCCAGCTGCAGGCCGACGCCGAACACTGCTCCGTCTCTCTCGGGCCACTCGGACCCTGACGTGAGTGCGAGAGAGACGGGGCGTTGTTGTCCGGGCCGCGCCGCTCATCAGCCGGCCAGGCTTCCATTAGGCGCGGCGACTTGCCCGGCCGCGCACGGCCGCGCATTGCAATTTCGAGGCTGGCGGTGCAGGCTGCGCGCCACTGTGCTCCGCCAGTGTGCCGGCCGAAGCGCCAAAACACAGGCTGTGGGAACGTGGCAGTCTGGCAGCCCGCCGGCGAAGCGAAGCGGGCGAAGCGCGGCGCGTGCCGTCACGCGACCGGGGGCACGCACGCCGCCACGCCACGCCACGCTAGGCGGACTGGACTGGCCCGTGGACCGGCGGGGCGGGCCCGTCTTGTCAACCGCCGCGACCCGTCCCTCTCGCACTCGCGGGGCGTCCCGAACGTCCCGAAGCATTCCGCGGGGGTGCGAGAGTGACGGGGCGACGAGTGGCATTCGGAATCAGTCTGTGCGCTGCCGGCTGTTCCCACGCCACGCCGGGCCGCGCGTCGCCGGCAAGCACAAGCGCGCCGAGAGGCACGTGGTGCGGTGCGGGCTTCCCTCATTCCGAGAGTCGGTCTCGTCGCTCTGTCTCTCTCGCACTCATGGGGCGTCCCGTATAGGTGCGACAGAGACAGAGCGACGAACGCTACTCTCGGAATCAGTCTGCTGGCCTGCAGCCTGGCCTGCACGCTGCAGCCGCGGAAAGGGGCCAGGACGGCCAGGAAGGAGCAGCCGAGTAGTAATGCCTTCCGCCATGACTGAGCCTGCGCTCGGCTCGGCTCCGGCTCGGTTCGTCTCCGGCTCGGCTCGGCTCGGCTCGGCTCGGCTCGGCTCGGCAGCGACGCGGCTGGCTCAGCCAGCGCGCGCCGCGCCTTCGACTGTTACACAAAACGTTTCCGAGGTGAAAGTGTTTCCTCCCCAGCTGGAGTACTGCCGTCACCCCCACCACCGCCCGCTCGGTGCCGCGCCGCCGAGGCCGCCGCGCCGCCGCCCCCGCAACCACCCGCAACGCACGGGACGGGACGAAACGGAACAGCGCGCAAGGGGCGTCGGTTTAAATTCGCCCTTAAATTTCGTAGCCAAATTTCTGCCGTCAGACACCGAGGACCTTCGGGCCACAAATTGCAACCACAGTCTATTGGACAGAAAAGAAGAAATGCAACCCAACAGCCCCTTACTCTGTGGGCGGTCTCTGTCGGGTTTTACGCCCCCCCGGGCGGCACACTTGAGCGAAAAAGCTCAGATATGCTGTCTCACTGAAACGGCCGCTATCTGGTAGTAATAAAAATCTTGTAAAATGTCGCCTCGCGAGCGAAGTGTCTTCTCTATCTCCGCCCATCCGCACCTGGGGAGTGGACCCTTCAAGGCCGCGCTCCCTGTCCCGACAAGCTCTCTGTGGAGACACCGCCGCCCCTCGCGCCGTCCGGAGACACTCCCTCGTCCCTCCGCGAATGCAGTGAATGCGAAAACAGAGGCTGGCGTGCGTGTCGCGCTGCAGATGCTGGAGATGATGGGGAGGCTGGTCCGCTTTCCTCCAGTGTGCCATCATCTCGGTGTCCTCAGCCGTGGCGCCGTCGCGCCACCTCGGCCAGCCCGGCATGGCCTGGCATGGCCTGGCAGCCACGCCGGGTCAACGCCCCAGACGTGCACAGCGCACAGCGCCGAGACCGGAGAAAGACAGAGACGCGACATTCATAGCGCCGCGGCGCCGCGCCGAGGTTTGTTTTGGTCCGGCCAAAAAGACGGAGTTCGGCCGGCAGCCGTTTGGGCGGCTGCAAGCTTTTGAAACTTTCGCACCTCGGCGTCGGCCTCTGCAGTTTCTCCCACCAGCGGCTGCCGGTCTCTCTCTCTCTCGCACCCACGCGGGGCGAGGTATTTTTGGTAAACCGAAAACTGAAAGAGGCCGAGGGCATTGAAAATGGATGCTGCGGGGCAGAGCGGGGCGTGGCGGGGCGTGGCGGGGCGGGGCCCCTCCATTGATACGAAGTGCCAAATAGGCCCACCGTGGACCATTGCGTAATGGTTTCCGTTGGCGACACTGGGGCAGGTCAGCACTCCACTACCGGAGATAACACTACTAGTGCCAACGCACGAAACTGCCATTTCGCTTTTTTTTCACCAGCGATCACGCCAATCATGCCGCATTATCATGCAGCGGCCCCACACTGGTAACGCCAGACGATGCCGACTTCTGCGACGACCTCCACTGAGAAAAAAGGAGACGATCCCACAAATTAGTTACAGTAGCAAGAAAATTGATGTATAAAATTTTATATCGACTTTTTCCGTTGCACAGACAGATTGTTTTGTTGTTCCAAAAAAATAATTCTTTTCACGAAATTTTGTTTTTACTTCATCACGGAGTAATCAACGAATTTATTTGTTGGGTCATCGAATCTTTTTTCTCTCCAGGTAAGTATATTATCCCAAGAGTAGACGCAGTCGAGGCCCCGAATATTCTTCGACGCAGTCTGGCATGGCGGCCGAAGACAGAGATCGCTGCTTTGTCAAAGTAGCATCCACTCATCTTCCCACCTCCCCACCCCTTCACCTGCTTTTGACAGGAGACGGGCGAGGAGGTAGCCACGCCACTGCTGCCCGAGTGGCGATGAAGATGATGGTGCGGATGGCCGGCTGGGGTCCGTCTCTCTCGCACTCATGCGACGCCCCGCGTAGGTGCGAGAGAGACAGAGAGAGACTCCCTGACGCTGGCGGTCATCCTCGTCGTCGGGACCGTCGCGACGGACGACCCGGGTCGGACTCGGCCGATAGTGCTCCTTATCTCGCGGCGCGGCGATCGGATCATCGCCTCGCTCACGGGGAGCGCGGCGACGCGGCAGCGCGGCAGCCCGGCTGCAGCCCCAGGGGCGGTGCAAGGCCGGCCCCAGAATTTGCGTCCAAGTTTAGCCCGTCTTTCGCGATAAACCCGACCACCAGCAGCACCACCACCAACACCACCACCACCACTGAGATAATGTATCCGACCGGTTCGCTGGGCACACTACAGTTGTTGTTCTATCATGGCACATGTTAAAAATGAAAATCAAAACAGAAAATGTTGGAATTTTGCATTGGCGTTCGGAACCCGTATCCCGTCCCCCAAGCTCTGGAGACCTGAACGCGCGGAGCCCCCTCCCCCTCCCCCCACCCCCCGATTCGTAGGGCCGTTCGGATGCCGAGATAATCCCGCAGCCCCGCCACGCCACGCCGAGACACCACGCCACGCCGCGCGCACTTCCCGAAAAATGACGGCGATCGGAAAAACACGCGGTGAGCAGTCGTGGCCGTCACGGGCACGGGGTGCACGGGGCGGACGGGGCGGGGCGCCTCGCTGTGGCGAAGATAAGGCGGTGTAGCCCGGCGTAGCCCTAGCGGTGTAGTGGACGAATCTAGATGACGCGCGGCGAGGCGGCAGTTTCGAAACGGGTTTCAGAGGCCCGGCCACCCCCAGCCCCCCGTCGTGGTGGTGGACCGTGGCAGGCATTGCAGCATCACTTCCGACGAGGATCACTTTGCACTGACTCACTCACAGGCACAGGGCCCACAGGGCACACACACACGCACGGGGTTCTAACCACGCGACAACACACTATGGGCCGGCCGAGGAGGGGGAGCACTTTCACTTTCGGGGACCCATCGCGACGGCGTGGCGTGACGCGTGCGCCGCCGCACGCACGCACGCAATGCTTGAGGTGACACTCGCGTACTCCAAGAGGCGCCGGGCCTGGCGGTGACGACCTGGTGGCGGCGAGGGACGGCGCCTTACCGTTCAGGATGATCTGGTGCTGGCGCCACAGCTGCTGGTAGTGCGTCCACCGCGCGGCGGAGTCCTCGCTCACGGGGTTCAGCTGGTGCAGCTGGTGGAGGTGGTGCTGCTGGGGCGGCAGGTGGTGCTGCAGCCCCCGGTGGTTGGGGACGTTGTGCGAGGGTAATCCACCGGTCATGTTGTTGTTGTTATTGTTGTTGTTAAGTCCGTGGTGGCCGTTGAGGCTGCCCAGCAAGGGCAGTGCGTGCGGCGCGTGCGGCGCAGGGCTCGGCGGCGGCGGCGGGGGCAGGCCCTGGAAGTCGGCGGTGGCGGCGCCGCCCCCCACGGCACCCACCCTCGCCCCGCCGTCAAGGTACTGCACGTTGACGGACACGCTGCACATGGACATGGTGCTGGTCCGGAGCGGTGTCCCCGTTCGAGGTAAAGCGGCGTCCAGCCGCTCAGCTCAGCTCCATAGCACTCACAGGATGCACTCACACTGCACTCACGCGCACTCACACACGCGACGCGACGCGCTCACTGCGGGGCCGAGAGGCGGACTGTCGGCATGCTCGAGGGTGGAAGGGCGGCCGGGCGTTTTTCTGAGTTTCACTTTCACCAGGACCCGGCCCGGGCCAGCCGCCCAAAACGCTGCCCCCTCCACAGACGGTGCGCCGCGCCGCGGACAGCCCGGCGGACAGCCCGGCGGACAGCCGGCCAGACGGCTGGAGACGGTCGGACCAGCGCGCGGACCGTCGCCCAGTCGCTCCGACAACACTTTTCTTTCCGTTCGAAGGGCGCGCGCGCACGCACACTGGGACTTCCCTCCGCGATCCAGCCACTCGGCAGCCACCGACACGAACCGGCGCGCTCTGCTGCCGCTAGCAGACTGAGCGCGGCGTGGCGGCGTGGCGCGGCGCCGCGAGGAGCGGAGTGGTGGGCTCGCGGTACCGGCCGCCCCGCCGCCCCACCATCACCGCCGCCGCGCGGCCCGCGCAGCGCGCAGCCCGTACAAACACAGGGCCTAAGTGTGCAGGCGCGGCGCGCTTCGGCCGGCCGCCCCCACGTGCGTGCCATCACCGCGATGCACCTCGCCGTCCTGGAGGCCTGGGGGCCAGGGCGCGCGGAGGCTGAACTCACCGTCGCCGCCGTGCAGCCCCGGCAGCACGCGGCGTGGACTCGGACGGGCCAGCTAGCTGTGGCGGGGCCGCGGGGCCGCGGGGCCGCGCTAAACACTTCCGTTGGCCAACACACTCACCTGCAACACAGAGAGCACACAGTCAGGCAGGCGCGGCAGGCGCTCGGCGCGCGGCCGGCGCGGCGTTCCCCTCTCGTTTTTGACAGTGTCGATCGCGGGGCGCCCAGGGCAGCAATTAGAGAGCGGGGAGAAAAGTCCTTCCTTATTGTGACGCCAAGTGCTGGCAGTGCGGCGGCAGAGGCCTGGCTGGGCCTGGCGCTCTAGAGAGGCCCGGGCAGGGCGGGCGCGGGTTCGATCCCCGGCGTCCCCGTCCCGGCATCACCTCGGCTTCCGTCTGGGAGACACATTGGACGACCAAGGCTGCTCTTATCTTGAATCGTAACGTGCAATGCACACCGTGGAAAACAGATTGCCACGCATCCTCACACGCCGCAGTCGGCAGTCCGTTTCACTGGCCGCAGAGCGCGAGAGTGCGTCTATCAATTTCCCATACTACGACACGCTATGCGCTGTTCTGTCGGGCCCATTTTCCCGACTCCACTCTTCTTAATTTTCTATCGCTGTCTCGACAATCTGTCCACAGGGAATGCCCGCCATCCTCTCTTCCTAGCAGCCGCTGGAGAGCCCCTGGAGTCCCTGGAGTCCCTGGAGTCCTTCGCGCGTCCCACGTGGCCGGTGGGGAGCAGAGCCTCGGCGCGCCGCCATGCTCGGGGCCCGAAAAACTTGGCTCTCACTTGTCCGCCCCCTCCCTCCCCCGGCCGCCCCGCCGCAGTGTCTAGCCCGCAGTCTGCGCCTCGCCCTCCGCGCCCCTCCTCCCCGCCAGCCAGGCGCAGCGGGGCGGGGCGGGGCGGGGCGGGGCGCGGCGGGGTGGGACGGTTTCGCCGCCTGAAATTAATGCCCATTTGTTTTCCAGTGTTTGCTCCGTACGCACCTCGAGGCCCAGGCAGCGCAGGCAGTCCGGCCGGCAGGAGTGCCAACTTTCGCGTTCCTTCCCTCGTTATCAGGCCTGCCCGGCCCCCCGGCCCGGCCCGCCCAAAGGCAGCCGAAACGCATATGTTCCAGCCCGGCGGCCAGGATCCAGGATTCGCCCGTTTTCATTACACCCGCCGGGTGAGATAACCATTCCGCGGGGAGGCGGCACGTGCACGCCACCGGCGAAAATTTAAATAAAATATTTTAATCCATCTCAAGGAAAAGAGCAGCGCGCATTCGCAGCGCGCATTCGCCGTTTTAAGGCGAAAACGGCGACCGCGTCTCGCCGCGGCGGGTCGAGCAGGGCAAGTACACACGGAGAGTGTGGCAGTGTCGTGTCAACACGCCGAGGGGAGTGTACCTTGATAAGTGCAGCGATGAAACAAGGCGAAGTCCGCGGGGAACACAGCAAAAATAAGAGGGACTCGCATTGTTTTGACGCGTGCATGCTCTCCGCCACCATTCCAGTGTCGAGGCGGAACGGGTGTGGGACTGGGATTTGGTGGAGAACGGGCGGACCCAATACGTTCATCAAAACGGCTGAATACAATTCACCGACCGTCATCATGGGTTCGGTGTATCAAATGCGTTTTCGGTGAAAAGTAAAAGTTGGGTATCTTGAGGCAACTTTGAACCCGAGTCGGCGGTGCGCACGGCTGCGCAGCTGGAAACTCTGAAACGCTGAGACACTGCAACACGTGCCTGCCGCGGCCACGCCACGCGGCCACAACACGGCGCGATCGCCTTTTCCGCGTCTAGAAACGGATTCGCTTTGCACGTACGCCCCGCCCCGCCCCGCCCCGCCCCGCGCGCCCCGCGGATGTTACATTGTGAGAGAGGCGCGGGGTCTGGATGAATGCACTGCTGGCAGCAGACGGCCGGCCCGGCCGGGCGGACTGGCGGACCGAGGCCCAGACGGTAGACAGACACGCCGGCCCAGGCGGCCCAGGCGGCCCAGGCCCATTCCGTCCCGTGGTCCGGGCCGCCCGGGCCAAGCCGGAGAAGGAGAAAGTACTCGGGAGAGATTTTCGGCGGCCTCCACTCGGCAGCCCAGCCCTGCCGGCCCCCACCCGGCTCCGTGGGGGGCGTCACCAAATCCAGTGACGTCAGCGGCAAGGTCGAATGCGCGCCGCCGCCCGCCTGCCTGTGCCTGCCTGTCTCCGGAGGCACCGGGCCCAACCGCACGCACACACTCGGGTTTCTCACACCCTTTCTCTCTCTCTGTCTCTCCTTCTTTCACTTTCATCCTCCTGTCCGTCCGTCCGTCTGTCCATCGGTCTGCCGGTCCGTCCGCCGTGATGGGTGTCGCCCCGTCGTTTGTTTCGACGACTCAATTAGGCCCTCGTCATTATCGACGTTCACTTGGCGGAAAAGAAAGACGACGCCGTAAATTGGAAGCGGGCGAAGCAGGGCGAAGCGGGCCGCCTGACGAGGACGGCCGGGGCGATGCAACACGCGGAGGCTGTGTGTGTGTGTGTGTGTGTGTGTGTGTGACGCGGCACCCATTTGACTGGAGTAGTGCGCGAACGCGCGAAAGGGATGACGGAGAAAGGGAGCGATCGCGGCACAGCAACCGCACAGCGTTTTGTCGCTCCCTCTCTCTCACACCGCTCTCCGTGCGAGACGCCGCACGAGTGCGAGAGAGACAGATCGACGACAGCGAAGTTCGAAATCAGACTGGCCCGTCAGAGGGCCCCCGAACTGATCTCACAAAACATGCTGGCCGGCCAGCAGTGCTCCGACGACGTCGCTCGCTGTCTCTCTCGCTCTTCTGCGGGGCGCCCCACGGATCAGAGAGAGAAGGGACTGAGACAGCTGGCGCTGACGGCGCGGTGGACCTAGCCGGTTAAATGGTTCCGGTTCCTGCCGCGGCGGCGCTGGCGGCGCGCGGCTGGAGCGCATTGTTGTCGGCGGCCATAGGCCCGGGGCAGGGCGGGGCAGGGCGGGGCAGGGCGGGGCAGGCCCACCAGGCCCACACGATGCAACAGGAATGCGGACCGCCAGGCCGTGTCTGCCATGCCGCACGCGCCGCCCTCACCTACACCTACATCTACCCCACCACCACGGCGCCACCGCCGCGCCACCCCCTCCGCGGAGGAGTGAGTGCGAACGACAGCGGTGGCGGGTTGGCTGGGCCGCAAATATTGGGGCGTGCGCGCGGACCGTCCGGGACAGCCGGCCGATTCCGAGAGTCGTTGCGACGGTGTCTCTCTCGCACCGCCACGGGACGCCCCATGAGTGACAGGGACCGACTCTCCGGGGTGAGTCTGCGGGCCGAGACAGGAACAGAGGCAGGCCGACGGGGCCCTGTCCTGTTCCGCCACAGTGAACAGCCAAACCCAAAGGGCCCAAAAGGTAGTGAGACGCGCCGGCCGTTGAGTCCCATTGTAATCCGGGGGCGGGCCAGGCCGGTGTGGGCACTGCCAGACACTGCCTGGCCAGGGCGAGGGGGTGGGCGTGCTGGCTCGGTCTGCCCGGCTTGCCCGGCCTGCCCGGCCGCTCTCTGTCCCAGTCCCAGCGTTCCCAGCGCACCGCATCCGGGTCCGCCGCATCGCCGCGCCAAGAGGCCGCCGACGACGCGGAGCCGCGGAGGCTGGCGTAAACACAGCAGCACCGAAAAAGAAAAGCAACAGTGTGAATGCGATCCATTTTGTCGGATTTGAGCGTGGCGAACAGAGCGATCCGGCCGGCAACTCGAGATAGCTGCACTGCAAGGACACGCACTTGACACTGATACGGCCGAGGGCGGCGCTGCAGTGTGGCAAGTGCGTGGCAAGTCTGCACATTCACACACCGCGAGTCAACAGCCGGCCGAGGAGTCTCTCTCGCAACCCCACGGGGCCTGCGGGGCACCCCATCATGAGTGCGACAGGGACAGACTCATCGTCGGCGACCTCGGCCAGCCCGGCCGGCCACCCGGGGGGCTGTGCCGCCGTCCAGAGACCGCCAGAGACACACGCCACACATACAGTGTACGGCCCGTTGCATAATAAGTGCAGCAGGGCAGTGCGGCGCGTGCAGCTTGCCCAGCATGCCCAGCATGCACACGCAGTCGCACTAATCTTATCGCTGGCGCCGGGCCGCTTTGCGCCTTGCCGCTTCAGGCTCGTCCTCGCGTCATTAGAGTGCACGCGCGTGCAGCGAGGCTTTGGCGAGAGGGCAAAACAGTGGATGGATGGATCGTCGCAAAGACGAGCGGTGGACAACTTCCATTTTCGGCCTTACGGAGGTAGATTACTTTTTGGGTATCACTATGATTGTTTCCTGATGTGAAGTGCAAACAGGTGTCATAAAGTGGTTTGGCGATAATATCGATCGATTTACAACGGCAACATCCAATAGCAATTCATGAGTGGTAGACGAAGAAGTGAACAACCACTCGGGTTCTGTCCCCACGAGGGGGAAATCACTCGCGTAATAGTCGGGTCACCGATTCCTAATATTACGCGTAATAGTAATAGCGTAATAGCCAAATTGTTTAAGATTTTCCCTATTTAGGGTCCGATTTTAGACTAAATCTGGATATTTTCGAGCGTAGTAAGCCTCCTGTAATAGCGTAATAGAACGTAATAGGGAGTAGTCGGGTCACAGCTTTTAAGAGTGATTTCCCCCTCGTGTCCCCACCTATGTTTTGTTTTCAACTTTTAAAATGAGCGGGGATTGAACCCGAGAACACGATTGGACCCGACGTCCGGGAGCGCCGCCGCCTCGCCACGGAAGCAGGCCAGCGGACCCACGGCTCCAGGTGGGCGACGGTGGTTCGTTTCGAGCGGCCGAAGGGGCCGAAGCCGAACTCGGACGGCGAGCACGGCGCGCCGATCCCACCCGATCCGATCCCTGCTGGACGGGACGGAAGGCCTGCCTCTGCGCTGCCGGTGGCGGCGCGGCGGTGCGGCGGTCAGCCACGAGGCTTTCGTTCAATGCCACTTCGCCCTGCCCGCCGGGTATCGGGTTGCCTGCCGGCCTGGGCGTCGCCGGCGTCGCCACGCCCAGCCGTCTCCGTCGCACCCTTGAGGCGTTCCGTAGGGGTGCGACAGAGAGGCAGCGCGACGAGACGCTGTGCGGAACCGCTCTGCATGGCTCTGCATGGCTCTGCATGGCTCTGCAGCGGCGCCGGCCGAAAGTTCGCCCTGTTGCTCTCCCACTCGCTCTCCAAGACTAATAATGTGAGAGCGACAGTGACGCGCAGGACGCTGTGTGCTTATGGCCGTGGAGTGGACCGGCAGCGCGGAGCACGCCGGAGCACCACGAGCACACAGTCATCATGCAGTGGGCGTAGCTCGGCGAAAAGCCCGGCGCGGCGCGGAGGTGTCCCGGGGACATTCCGGAGACGAAAGCCGAACCGCGTTTGCTCGCTCCAATCCTCCGTTCGTTGTGGGAGGGTAAGCAGTGGTTGCTAAGAACGCCGGAAAGTGAGCATACTGTTTGAGAGCAGTGCTCTCATTCATTCATTCATTCATTCATTCATTCATTCATTCATTCATTCATTCATTCATTCATTCATTCATTCATTCATTCATTCATTCATTCATTCATTCATTCACAGGAAGTAGCCCGAAAGCGTACTATTGGCGCGCGCACACACACACACTCACAGACCAGCGTGCACATAGTGGCCAGGCCTAGGGTACCTTTCCAACGCGACCTTGGAAACTAATAGCGCCACTCATCCGGTGAGCCGCATCCAGGCGGCACGCTGCGCACTGCACACACACTCTCACACACACACACACGCCATGCATCGCACGCCGAGAAAGAGAGACGTTCTCGGCGACGTGAATGGAGGAGAAAAACTGTCGTAATTGGGTGTAGAATGCGACGACGTCGTGAGTGGCAGAGAGAGACAATCGATGTCCACCCCGCGATACGCAGCGCCCGCGTCACCGTGGAGCCGCCGCGGAGTCGCCGTGGAGTCGCCGCCGGCGCGGAAGCCGGACGCGAGTCGAGGACGCCGTCCTCGTCGGCATCCCGACGGCGAAGAAGCGACGCGGGTGCGGCAGCACCACCACTTGTAAAGGTAGCCACCCGGTAGCGGGTTGTGCAGACGCTATCTGTCGGAGTGGCCACCCTATAGTGGAGGACGCCTATTAATAGTGCAGGCGCGCGGCGTATCCGCGAATCCGCCAATGTACCGTCAGGGCAGAGGCAGATTTCAAAGCGGGGAGGCGGCAGGGCAGGGCGGCAGGCGCGGGGGAAGCTGCGCGGCTGTACTGTACTGGCCGGCCGCCGAGTCACCTTCGCTGACATTGTAGGCATCCTAGACGTCCTAGTCGGCGGCGCGGCGGCACGCTAGAATAGACCGTCCGGCCGGCGCGGCCCAGCGCAGCTCGGCGACGGCTTTCGTTAATTTGTGTTGCAGGACGCGGCCAAGGCACGCCGCCATGGAGATGCTCTTCGGGGCGTTGGGAACGCGCAGCGCGTTGCCGATACGCTGACGAGAAGCAGTCGCTACTCCTCGTTCGATCGAAATGTGCCGAAATCTGAACGCGACCGATTGTTCGTGCGCCCTCCGCCCCCGCGACGCCGCCGCTGACGGGAGGGCACACCCACACCGGGCGGCTGGCGGGGTCGGCGGGGCTGGCGTCACCGCAGCGCGCCGCAGCGCCGGGGACGTGTCACCCTTAGGCCTAGCGACGCTATCGGCGCGTAACGGCGATACTACTTGTACAGACACTAAGACAAGGAGCCGTACAGAGCCGAGCCGAGCCGGGCCGAGCCGGGCCGCGGTCACGCAGTTCAGGGATTTGACGTATCGCCAAATGTCATCGGCGGGCTAGCCGGGCTAGCCGGGCTAGCCGGCCGGCCCTTGGCGCGCCTTGGCGTTATCGGCATCCGCGCTCGGCTCACAACAAGGCGATAGGGCCGCGGCTCCACGAC
Source organism: Thrips palmi (assembly GCF_012932325.1). Taxonomy (NCBI): domain Eukaryota; kingdom Metazoa; phylum Arthropoda; class Insecta; order Thysanoptera; family Thripidae; genus Thrips; species Thrips palmi. The sequence continues at coordinate 4,392,175 of NW_023144635.1, forward strand.
GGCATCGTTAGCAAGTGACAGCTTTCTAGCGACGCAGCCCGACGGCGCGAGGAAGTTCCGAAGGAGCAATGCATCAAAGCTGGCGGTTAGCGTCCCAGTTTCAGGGGGCTCAACCACACTGATCTCTTAGGAAAATGGATGAAATAGGCTATCTATGTTTGACCGTCGCCGAGTGACTGGCAGTAGAAGGTGCCGCCGTGCGCGGTGGGCGCCTGCCTGCCTGGCTGCCTGCCTCCACGGCGCAGCGTCGCGGTAACGCCGCACGCGGCAGGCCTCGCGGCGCCTCCCGGCAAGAGGCTGCGACACGCCTGCCGACTGGCGACGCAACCCGGGCCGAGCCAATGCATTGTCCGGACAATTATATCACGAAGACAGCACTGGCCGCTGGGCCGTAACAGGGGGATGGGGACTAGGGGTTGGGGGGGACTAGGGGTCGGGGACTAGTGCCGCGTTCCATTCACTAAAATCGGCGAGCAGGCCATAGCGACGGGCTTTCGGTCCACCGGCCTTCCTCCAGGGCCAAGGCGGTCATGGTCTCCACGACGAAGGCGAAGCGAGCCCAGCCTGGACGGACACGTGTTCTGCCCTGAGGCCCTGTAGACTAACGCAGAGAGTCTTTTTCGTCGCTCGCCGGTTCCTTTCGCACTCATGGAGCGCCCCGAGAGGGTGCGAGACAGAGCGAAGAAAACGACACTAAATCAGGCAGCTGGCGTCCAGGTAATCCGGGGAGAGAAGAGGCACCGCGTCTTGACGAACGAGTGGCCGGGGCGCGCCGTGCGCGTAGGCAACCCAACCGACCGCGACGAGCGCGAGGTTCGCCGAGCACGCTGGGTTGCCTAGTACGAGGCGCAGCCGCCGCCAGGGGTCTGGGTTCGGTCCAGCACGCGTGGCCAGCAGCCTCAACCTAAACATCGCTTTGTCGCTCCGTCTCCGTCGCACCAACGCAACGCCCCCAGTTAAATTTTCCCATAAAAAGGTTTATTTCACATTTGACTTGTGACACAAGCACTCTCCGTTTGTAAAAATAGTGACAATAAAGACATAGGACATGAAACAAGTGCGAGAGAGACAGCGTTGTTGTGGCCGCCATCATAACCACCATAACGCGGCGGGAATGGGGGCGCAATATTGGAAATGCAACCCAGACTCCGTATCGCGTTACGCCGTGCCGGGCCGTGCGGGCCGCGGGTGGGTAGCGCTACGGCCGGCGCGCCCGCGCTACCGGGCCACCCCGGGCCACCCCGACCCACCCCGCGGGGCAGCGGCGGGGCGGGCAGCCAGTCACGTGGGCGGCCACCTGACGAGCCGGGCCTCCCCTCCGACCCCTCCCCTCCCCCTCCCCCTCCCCCCCGGCCGGCCGCGCACCCCGCGACGCCCAGCGACGCCCACCTCAGCGCCGCGCCGCGCACAGCGGCACAACTTCACCCCCACCCCGACCGACTCGAGCCGCCTCGCCAAATCATGTTTAAAAAGTCGCGCCGTTTCTCGCGCTACCGGCCCGGCAGACTGATTCCGATAAACTACGAAGTCACAATGAACTGGGCAGGTTTGGAGCCGTCTAGGGCAGCCCCCGACACTCTACCTCAAAGTGGCCACCACACCCACCTGCGTGGAGGTACCGCTTGGCGGGCGGCGGCGGCGCCTGCGACGCCTGGTGCTCCCACTGGCGGCCGTGGAGCGCGCCGGGCGGCTGCTGCGGCGGCTGCGGCCCGGGCGGCTGCGGCCACGGCGGGTAGTCACTCATGTCGACCGGCGGCTCCTGCTGGTGGTGGTGCTGCATGTGGCCAAGCTGCAGCACGCGGTACTCCTGCTCCTGCTTGATGCAGCCGTCGGCGCCGGCCTGGCCGAAGGCGTCGCATCCGCTGCTGCAGCTGGCGCCGCAGACGGCGTCGCGGTCCAGGCCATGATCCTGGTGGTGCTGGTGCACCATGAAGTGCTGGTAGTGGTTGGGGTGCTGCAGGTGCATGGCGGAGGGCGCGGCGTCTACGTGGGGCTGGTGCACCAGTCCGCCAGCGCCTTGGCCGCCGCCGTGGCCGCCCCCGTGGCCGCCCCCGTGGCCGGCGAGGGGCGCGGGCGAGCCATCCCAGTGGCGGTCGCGCAGCCCGGCCCGGCTTGCCCGGCTAGCCCGGCTCAGCTCCGTGAGGCCCAGCTCGCTGCGGTTCCTCGGCCGCTTGGCCCGGACGGCCCGGACTCCCGGACGGCGCGCTGTCCGGCTGCTCGGCGACGTCGGCGACCCAGTCCCGGGGATCTTGCGCTTGCTCACGCAGTCAGAGCGACTCGCCGCGCCGGGGACTCTGCAACGCTGCAAATCTGGGAGAGCAGGGGGGCAGCCCAGAGAGGGTCCAGGGGTCGACGCACACGCCGCCGCACACGTCGCCGCGCACGCTAGAGGAAACGAGAGGGGCGCAAGAGCTCAACGACGGCATCACGGTCAACACTGCCAGGACGTAACCGACGGGTACCTTACCCTGCACGCCACGCCGCCACGCGAACGCGAGCGCCAACCCAACCACGCCGTCCGGGACGCCGCGGCGCGCACTCCACTGCCCAGGGCTCAGGGCTCAGCCAGCAGAGGAGGAAAAGACCAGTATTTGAACTCAGTTTGGTGGGAACAAGAGAGTAGATGACACGAAACACAAATCGCGGTAGTCGATATTCTAAGTGGGCCGGGCCGGCGGCACGCGTGCCCGCGCCCTGCACGGCCCTGCACGAGTCTCAAGGGCCTAGTAAGGAGCCGGCCGGGCCCCGCGGGAGCCCCTCGGACCACCCACTCTATTAGGGTGGATTGGCTACCCGGGGCCGGCCTGGGGCCTTGGCTGCTTTCCATCAAAGAATGGGGAAGGTTCGGGAGGAACAGGCGAACGGCCAGCAAATCGACGTTTACCGGAACACCCCCGCCCCACCCCCCACGATGCCGTCCGAAGCGGCGGGGGCTTGACGCGTGTGCACAAGCACTTGACGTGTCGAACTTGGACGCGGGGATGCCCGAGAGCTGGGCTCTTCGGCGGGGTTGTTTGCATCGAGGGGAAACTTTGCAACAAGTGCCGGCAGGGATGTGCCGTGGACGGACCGCGAACACTCTGTCACTGTCCCCGAATTTGACCGGGGTCCCCTCCCATTTCGAGGCCCTCGTTGAGCGAAACTGCGCGGCCTCTGCGCCGCACAGAGTCCGGAAAGCGCTTGAGCGGAGCGCAGAGCGGTGGAAAACAAACCGAAGGGACGTCACTTTCAGCACTGGGGGAAACGGACAGGAATAAAAGCTCCTGTTTTTTTAAGCAACGTGGGGCGATTGTGAATTGAACAACACATTAACTCCCATGACTGCCGGCCCTGCTCGCACCACACACACATACACACACAAACAGGCCACCGCGCGTTAGACGCCCGCACAAACCTTCAGCGCGTGGTACCGTCAACGCAAAAACACTGCCACCCGATTGAGGCTTCGAACGCGAGCGCACCCGAGAGAACACACTCTTCTGCCTTGGGGCCTTCCGGCGGGGAGACGCTGCACTGGGACGTCGCACTGCCGCGAACGGTTTGGCCGGGTTTGGCGAGCACGTCGCCTTCCTGAGTCCTCCGAATCCGCCGCGACCGACCAGACGAACCGCGAGCAAGCCGAATCTGAGTGCTTCGGCCGGACTCGGCGGCGCTCGGCTCGGCCCGGCGTCGCGGCGGCGCGGTGGGGGTGGGGAGGGGCGCTGGGGATGGTTGGAGTTAGGCAACCCGCGCGACGGCCCCACGTGTGCGGGCACGCCACCGGCGGCATGCTTACTGCTGCGTGATCCACGTCCCCTCCCCCCTCCCCCCTCCCCCCGACGTCGCGGACACCGAGGTGGGGGCCGGGCCTGGCCACCAGGCCACCGCGGTGCCGGCGAACGAACTACCGGGGGTGTTACCTCCCCGCGGCGCCAACAACACCGCCTACGCCTCCAGCAGCCTCTGCCGGGCGTGCCCCTGACCTGCCGCCACGGCGCGGGGACGACCCACGACGGCTGCATCTCCACGTCAGTGTTCTCCGGCCGGGAAGTTTCCGCCTCACATCCGTCTAGTCGCCTAGCGCACGACTAGACCTAGGCAGCGTTGCCAAGCGAGTGTTCGCTCCATGCATGCAATCCCAAGGACTCCGGATTGTTTTTGTTTCGTTTTCCTCCGACTGGGAGACGGTGCACTTGATGAAGTTGTCGGCGGCGTGCTCGTTACCCTGCCCGTCAGAGTGGATCCGCGCAGTGCGGCCGTCGGTCTATCATCTCTCTGGCACCTAAACGGGGCGTCCTATGAGTGCGAGGGAGACGGGCAGAACATGTTGCTTCGGGCCCCCAGCGCAACCCCCGCCCCGCCCGTGGACGCCGGGCGTAACCCCGCCCGCCCCGCCAACCCCGCCGTGGACCAGATGGACAAAGGAGGTGCACGGCTTGAGACACGTGACTCTGGGGGGGGGGGGGGGGGGGGGGGAGGCAGCCAGGCTGGCAGGAAGGACGCGGCCCGCGCCAGGCGGTCGATATTAGTTTGTGAGCACCCATGCAAACGCTGCAAACGTCGCGCCAATCAGGCCGTTGACTCTCTCGCGCCCCGCGGCACTGCGGTGGTGGCCCTGCGGTGACGGCACTGCGGTGGCGGCACTGCGGACTGAGACAAGATGTCAGGGTGCCCTGAGGGTGTCCTGGAGGGTGTCCTGAGGACACCCGTTTCCAGGACGGGAGTGGCGAAATTCAACCAGTTTGCCGTTTGGTCCTGGAAACGGGTGCCATTGGCGACGTTTGTCACCCGTTTCCAGGACGGTTCGGAATGTTTGGGGCTCTCGGTCCTGGAAACGAGTCTCGGCGGGCCCAAGACGCCGAAGTAAGACCAGTTCGCACCTGGTAGCTTGCACACTGAACTATATAGTACCGCTGGGCAATGATGCGCCATTCCCGCAGTGCGTTTCATGGAAAAAATCGGCAGCAAAAAGTGGCAATACGAAAGTCTCAAGGAGACCCGCCGATCAGCTTCGGTGTTCTTATGGGAACCGGGCCTTCATCCGACGCATCCCTGCCGCGCAATTCGACAGATTAGTGGAGTTCGTATTGGGCTGGCCCACCCGAAGTGCGCGCGGTTTCTGTGGTACAGTGAGAGTCCAGATTCAGAGGCCTTACCTCAGAGGGGTCACATTGGGTATTTGAACCCGCGACCCCGAGTGCCGAGTCTAGTCAACTCCTCTACCCTGACCGCTCAGCCACCGAACCAGCTTGTCGGCGGCGATGTCGCAACTCCTCTTGAGCTGCCGTTCGAGAAATCTGGTCCCGAAAAAAGGATACCTGGAGCGGTCTCGAACCCGGGACCTGCCGCTTCCCACATCATGCTCTTAACCACTGAGCCACCGGGACGCCATGGCACCCGCCCTGCCTGCGCTGGTACCCAATCTTCTATGGATATACCCCCCCCCCCCCAAGCAATTGGTCGCCGAAAAAATTGTGTATAGTACCGGTCCCGAACCCGGGACCTGCCGCTTCCCACATCATGCTCTTTACCACTGAGCTACCGGAGGACCGTGGTGCTCGCTCTGCCAGCGCTTGTACTCAATCCTCTCCGGACAGACCTCCTCAAGAAGTTTGTTGCCGTTGCCGAAAAATCTGCTCATGGCACTAGTCTCGAACCCGAGACCTGCCAGTCAGGAACGCAGCGTTCTAACCACTGCGCCACCAGTTTGCTATGAGCGCCGCTCTCCTAGCGCCGTACTTATAATTTGTCCAGCATCAAGCAAGATGGGTGGCTATTCAAGTTTGGCGCTAGGTGGGTGGCGTGCATAGCAGCCTGATGGCGCAGTGGTTAGAGTGCTCCGTTTCTGACTGGCAGGTCTCGGGTTCGAGACTAGTACCATGAGCAGATTTTTCGGCAACGGCAACAAACTTCTTGAGGAGGTCTGTCCGGAGAGGATTGAGTACAAGCGCTGGCAGAGCGAGCACCACGGTCCTCCGGTAGCTCAGTGGTAAAGAGCATGATGTGGGAAGCGGCAGGTCCCGGGTTCGGGACCAGTGCTATACACAATTTTTTCGGCGACCAATTGCTTGGGGGGTATATCCAGAGAAGATTGGGTACCTGCGCAGGCAGGACGGGTGCCATGGCGTCCCGGTGGCTCAGTGGTTAAGAGCATGTCGCGGGAAGCGGGAGGTCCCGGGTTCGGGACTGGTACTATACACAATTTTTTCGGCGACCAATTGCTTGGGGGGGGGGGGGGTATATCCATAGAAGATTGGGTACCAGCGCAGGCAGGGCGGGTGCCATGGCGTCCCGGTGGCTCAGTGGTTAAGAGCATGATGTGGGAAGCGGCAGGTCCCGGGTTCGAGACCGCTCCAGGTATCCTTTTTTCGGGACCAGATTTCTCGAACGGCAGCTCAAGAGGAGTTGCGACATCGCCGCCGACAAGCTGGTTCGGTGGCTGAGCGGTCAGGGTAGAGGAGTTGACTAGACTCGGCACTCGGGGTCGCGGGTTCAAATACCCAATGTGACCCCTCTGAGGTAAGGCCTCTGAATCTGGACTCTCACTGTACCACAGAAACCGCGCGCACTTCGGGTGGGCCAGCCCAATACGAACTCCACTAATCTGTCGAATTGCGCGGCAGGGATGCGTCGGATGAAGGCCCGGTTCCCATAAGAACACCGAAGCTGATCGGCGGGTCTCCTTGAGACTTTCGTATTGCCACTTTTTGCTGCCGATTTTTTCCATGAAACGCACTGCGGGAATGGCGCATCATTGCCCAGCGGTACTATGTACTTCAGTGTGCAAGCTACCAGGTGCGAACTGGTCTTACTTTGGCGTCTTGGGCCCGCCGAGACTCGTTTCCAGGACCGAGAGCCCCAAACATTCCGAACCGTCCTGGAAACGGGTGACAAACGTCGCCAATGGCACCCGTTTCCAGGACCAAACGGCAAACTGGTTGAATTTCGCCACTCCCGTCCTGGAAACGGGTGTCCGGCTACCTCAGGGACGCGTTACGGTCCTGAATCTTTCAGGACCAAGTCTAACCGTGTTGAGGGTCCCCTGAAGACTAAGACTAGTGTCCTAGACACCATGCACCCCTTCAGATGGTTATCGGTCAAACACAAGGCCATGCCATACGTCCCCGCCGCTGAGACATTTAAAGAATCAACTCCGCGGCCTAGTCCGCGCCTTCTTCTGTAAATACATGTACAATGACCGCGGCGCCAGGCCCCAATTATCCCCCCCCCCCTCCGAGGCGCCTGCGCGGCAACGCCACCTGTTACGCGATGGCGGTCGATGACGGTACAGTGGCGGTCATCGTCCCTCTTAATAACGTCTATTTCGATGACGACGCAAACGGGGAGACAACAAGGCGCGCGTCCGAGGAGGAAAACAAAATATCGAAGAGAAAAAAACGGTGCAAAAAAGAATTAAAAAGCAGGCAAGACAAATGCTGTCGTCATTTCCAGCTAGTAGTCGAGCTCATTAATTTTAAATTGGAAGAACCTGGATCGGCCCTGGCTGGCTCGGCCGCGGGGATGAGGAGGAGCGCCGTCTTTCTTGTCGAATCACACTCGCACATTCGATGAAACCCAATCAGCATCAGGCCGCCAGGCAGGCAGCCAGGCCATCGCCGGCGTCGCGGAGGGGAGGCGGTGACACGCGCCGCGCCCCGCACCGCACACCCTCCGGCCAACAACGCCGAGCAACGGGTCCAATTTGAAGGTGAATGCGAAATGCGATACAGCGCGCGTCCTTCCAGGTCCTTCCCTCGGACCCGGCCGGGCTCCGTCAAGGCCTGCACCAGGCCGGCGAATACGTCTTCGTCACCATTAGCGACGACGCGAAACGACGGCCCTGACTGGCGGAGACAACAGACGACACCACCTTGCCTTCCTGACGAGTGATACAAGCTCAAGTCATAACACTGCTCCGTCGTGAAACGCGTCAAGACTCGGACGAGTCCGTACCCACACACAGTGACACCGGGTTAACCACACACTTACACACATACACACACACACACCACTCAGGCACACGCACACTCACTCTCACTCACACAGACGCGGCAAAACATGAATAAATCCGTCCAACGCCATTGAGCGAGCTGCATGGTCGGTCGTACCCGCGGCGGTCATACCCACGGCAACAAGGGATGCCCGCCCCGCCCCGCCCTCCCCCCACCCCGCTGCACGTGTGTCGCGCCACGTGACCGGGGGCAGGGCGGGCAGGGCGGGCAGGGGGCCTCATTCACCTCTCCAGCTCCGGTAGCCAGCAAGGGGCGCTGGGAGACCCCCTGCCCCCACCCTCCGCCCCCAGCCGAGCGATTCAGAAGCGCGGGCTGTCCGCTTTCTCCCTCGCACTCCAGTGGAGATCCGCATGGGTACAGCAGAGACAGAGCGACGAAACACGCGGTTTCCACCATGCATCGCTGGAGTCAGAGCGTTCCTCCCGAATCGTCATCCCGCTCACCAGTCCAGCAGGTCCAAGAGGGTTAGCGTGGGTCCTCTCCTCCAGCAGCCTTACTCACCTGCGAACAAAAGCAAAACAATCGTCAGACAAACTGGTCATATTTTCACTCTTTTTCGGTCAGTTTGTGGGCTGTATTGCCGTTGGAGCATAAAGAAAGCGAACCCCGGTGCCTCAATGACTTTAGAAAGTCCAGAAAACGATTTTCCTCCTAATGGTTGCGAAAGGCGGCGGCTCAACATACGTAAAGACGAGTGCGGAGTGTCTTCAGAGACTCGACCGACTAAACGCGACTTTTGCAGTTGCGGACTGCCGTCGGAGGTGCCTTCTAACGCGGCTTCAGCACCACGAGGAGAGTTTACCGGACCTGGCACCGACGGAGGCCTGGTCTGGAGAGCCCGGAGGAGCTGATGGGTTGCGAGGCAAAAGGAAAGCTTCACATCGAGGCGACCTCATCCACGTCAGAACTCAATCAAAAGACTCGCGCGCCGGTTATTGATTGTCGTCGATTTGTCTCGTCCCGGACGGCCTGGACGGCCTGGACGTCCGGAATGCACGGCGCGTTCCAATCGGTTTAATCGATCGAGGCACAGACAATGCGCGCTGGAGCGGCGGCGACGTGCACTGGACTGATTGGCTCATCTGACGAAAAGTCCAAACAATGCACATCCCGCTTTCAAACACTGATATGTTATCAGGCAAGTTTCGCTGACGTCGTCCCAAAGTACTGTCAGGTGGCCGAGGGCGTGGCTGGGGGTTTGGCCCGGGGTTGACGGGCCCTCAGCCTCCTGCCCACCACCCTCGCCCAAGCCCAGCCGGGGGATCCGCCGCCCTCCCCGACTTCCCCGTCCCGACTTCCCTGGCCTGACCGGCAGCGCCGTCAGCGCGCTCTGTCCGCCGCGGGCGGCACTGCGGCGCGCTAGTTCGGCGGCCCGCCGCCAGGGAGCGCCACGGGCGCGGCGGCTGCAGCGCGGGAGTCAGCCTCGCGGCACGAACGCGTCGCACGTCGAGCGTCCCGATCCACTGTACTAGCAAATTATCTCTGTCGCCGGCGATTTAAAGTGCTTTGTCTCTGTTGAATCGCCGCGGAGCCGCCGAGTCGAAGAGCGCCGCTGCTCCGCGGAGGCGTTTCTTGCGCTGCCAGGAATCTCATTAGATTTACCGGCAATCGCCGATCCGTTAGTCTAGTTAGTCTGGGGCAGTTGAGGAAAAACAATAAAAGGAAACGCGGAAACAAACGTGGGCGGCTGCCGTTTCCGGCCGTTTCTGTAACGACGCGAGTGGAAGTGGCGCGAAGTGGCGTGCGTTCAAAACGTAAGAGTCGGTGCCAAAGCGGCTCGCCCGGCCCGGGATCTTGTTACTGCCGATGGAAGTTCCGAGTCTGGCGCTAGGGAAACCGATCCGGCGGCCAAGTGCCTGTCCCTGCCCCGCCCCGGCACTGCCGCCAGCGGCACGCGGAGTCTTTCCGCGTACCGTGTAAAGTCGCTCCTCCACTACACTACTTGCATTTACACATCGAGAGAAAAAAGTCGCCTTTTGAGTCATGAGCGAAAGATGACGGCCACAACTTGGAAGGTTTTAGTAGACAGGGCGCAGCAGGTGGCGCGTGGAGCATCTCCAGGCGGTTCGATCAGCGACACTGATAAGTTCAATGCTACGGAAAGCGTCTGGAGTTCAAAGCGCTCGCAAAGTACTTTGCACTAAAATAAACGATTTTTTGTTTTTGTGAAAATGAAAATAGTATAGAACCAGCCTAGAAGTCTCCGCCTTATTTTGGTGGAAACTGTCCCCGCCAGGCCGATGGCCAGCCGTCCAGCCTGCTGCAGCCTCCGCCGCGCTGGTGGATGGCCGGGCCGACTGGGCCTCTAGACTGGGCCTCTAGACTGGGCTGGCCACTAGCCAGCCATCCGTCGCCGCCAACCGGCCGTAAATTCGGACAATACAAACAGCTCTCAGTCGATCCGATCGAAAGGCAGAGTCGAGCCCAGCGATATTGTCCGCACGCTTCCGGCACGGAGTCCCCTCAGCCTCCGCCACCGAGGAACGCGGCACGATCGCCCTTTCCAAATACCTGAGCTTGCAGCCGAAAATGGTACTTCAAATCGTAGTTGCCACGGCTAAAGAAGAGTCGGGGTTTCCCGGGCGAGATTCCTGTCTTAAAGTCTATTTTTCCAGGGTGGGCCTGGGAAGCCCACAGGCACTGCTTCTGAAGTGGCAACGTCGTAGTAGTCAGATCGTAGTCGAGTTGACATCCATCCGTCTTTACCATTTCCGGCTCCGAGGCTGAACTCACGCGTGCCGCCCGTTCTTTATTTTAAAACCAAATCACGAGGGAACGCAGCGGCCGATGCAGCACCGATACGCACAGCCCGTCCGACCAGTCGGCCACCACGATGCGGTGCACTGCATGGCGGCATGCTGGTGTATCCAATGAAAAGATGCAGATTCAAGTCTGCGGATTCCCGGAAACCTAATCACGCCATGTCTCGCCTTACCACGGCACAACCGCGGCCAGACCGCCATCATCTAGCAACGCCTAACGCTTGGCAAAGCGTTCGGCCATCTCCGCCACCTAGCCGGTGACTTCAAAGTACGAGTACAAACCGATGCAACACTGACAATACTTGACAAATAGCAAACAAAACTTTACAAATACTTTACAATATTTTACAAATAGCTTACAATACTTTACAATACTTTACAATACTTTACAATACTTAACAAATTTGTGTGAAATCAAGGTTGTGGAATGTGCGCAAGGTTCCTACCTAAATGTGGAATGAATGAATGAATGAATGAATGAATGAATGAATGAAAAGTTCGGCTGGAACGTCGGTTCGAACCCATTACTCGCTACTTCCACCCTTGGCTCGCCTCCAGTGACGTTCGCGATGGCCACATTCATCCGGGCATCCGACACCCCGTCCAACTGAACGCCTCATCAGTCGAGGACCGCGACGTCCGCGACGTCCGCCGGTCAAGGTGACGTTGCCGTCGCGACGCCTAGCCACGTCACGCCACGCCACGCCATGCCACGCCACGCCACGCCGCGCCACGCCGGGGTCAAGGGTTCATCCGAAGGTGTCCGCAGGTGTCGTGGCATTATTTTTATTGCGGCAATTTTCTCATCTCGGCGCCCGAGAGTCCACACTAAAAGCACGCTACCTGTTTACGAAAAAAAGAGCCGCACTAACGCTTTTCTAACCGATGCTATTTTTGTTGATGAATGAACGCTCATTGGCATTTTACAATGTGGCAAGGTTCTTCAAATTTGGCTGCGAGTGCGAATGAATCGGAATGCTGCTCTTGGATTAACATGCGCCGAGGCCGCGGTGCAGCACCCGTATCTCGCACCCCGCGCACGCACGCACACCGCACACACGCCGCACGCACACTGCACGCACGCCGCACGCACGCAGCGGGGAGCGAGCCCGCGCGTGGGGCTCTCCATGCAATATCTATGTAAATAGTTTACCAATATTGTGAGACCGCCGCATCGACAGCTCCGCGCTCAAAGCAATCAAAGTAACTAAAAACAAAACACACTCACACACACGCACACAGCGCGCACGCGGAAGGTTGCTCAAATCTCCGTGGACAAGCCATCAACGTGGAGTTTAAAAGAATAAATAAAGATGGAAATAATAATAATAAAAAGAAAGAAACGCAGCGCGGGGGCTCTGATATGGGAAAGCGGAGTACCTTCTCTCAACCTGATAGGATCGCCTTTGGAGGGGGGGGGGGGAGGCGGGGGCCGGGCGACACCCGATCCCTTGACCAGACCACATGAGAGCGTACTGCAGGCTTCTCCTGTGCCGCTCGGCGCCCCCATTTCCAAACACATTTTTTCTCAGATTTGACGGAAAGGGAGGCTGCAGTTTTGTCCTCTCTTTAAGAGAGCAAAAGCCCACAATTAAGTGGACGAAATGAACGGCGCGACGCGTGATTGTTTGACTGGGAGCGACGGAGTGGACGGCCTAAGGGGACTGCATGTCTGGCTGGAACCAGCTGCAGGCGGCTGGAGGCGGCCGGAGGCGGCTGGAGGCTCAGTCCGGGGGGCTTTTTCGTTACTATGTCTCTCTCGCACTCATGGGGTGCCCCGTAAAGGTGCGAGAGAGGCAGAGCGACGAAAACGGCTCTCGGAATCAGTGTGCTGGACGCAGCGAGATGAAGACGTAGGCCGCTGACGTGCTGTCGACGCGGGCAACGCGGCGGGCAGCATAGCGAGTAGCACAACCAAATAATTACAACCTGCTGCTGACTCCCCTGCTGTCAATTATTTGAAACACCCCTTCCCCCTCGGTACGCAAGCAACTATTAACATTTTAACATAATCCCTTACAACGTACACTCTATGAAAGTCGGGGCAAACGTAGTCTTTCACCTGACAAGAAAAACGTTGGTTTAACAGTAAGCAGCACAGAACGGCGTCTTTCTCACAGGAAGCTTCACGAAGTATGTTTGCACGACTGATTTTCTTCAAATTAAAACAATTTTCAGTGGTGGGACTCTTGGAGTGTAGCGGTGATAATGGCCCTCAAACGATACGGCGGCACACCGCGAGCTGATCAAATAAAGTAGCGGGAGCGGGGGGAAGTGGGGGAAGCTAGCTAGCTAACATGGAAAGGTGGCCGTGTGTGTATTGGAGAGCCTACACAATAAACACCGTCACTGTCCTGCCGGCATGCCCGCGGGTCCTCGTTCGACACTCATTGCTACCTCCGACCAAGTTGCATAAGTTGCACAGCCATTAGAAGACACACAGCCTCGCGATGCCAGCGTGCTGCCAGTCGAATGAACGCGTTGGGGCAATAATCACTCCGCTAAGCGGGTGGCAATGTTTGCTCTGTAATTGCCATCCTTCTCAAATAGCCGGCGTCTGCTGCTACACTGCTACCAAGTGAAATGCGACACGCCCCGCCAAGCATTCAAGTCTCCGCGCTCTTCGATTCAGACAACAACAATCCTAACCTCATTTTTCCCTCTTGTTGTTATCGGCTGACCCTACGGGCCGACGGGAGGTGTCGCTGACGGGAACACACGGCTGCCGCTGGCTGCTGGCTGTTGTTTGAAATGGATACGACTCGTGGGAGCTGCTGGCAGCAGCCCTGGACTAAGTCGGGACTAAGAAGGCTGCTAAAGAAGCTTGTCCTACGCTGCGATAGATTTCCATTAGCACTGCAGCACTTTGGACTGCAACCAAAAAAATAAGATAATAATTTCGCGCCGGCAATGCCGATATGGCATTTCTCAATAGTCACTCTGACGTCACACGTCTCGGCCCTGATTAGTTTACCTGAAACTAAAGACGGCCAATGGCGTGCCGCCGCAGCGCCCTGTGGGAGATAACTTCAAAGGCCGCGCGCTCTTTTCTAGGGCGGTGGTGAGTCACGGGACTCATGTATAGACAAAAACAAACGATTTTGAGAAAAATAGGAATGAAGACGCTGACACAATCCAAGAGCGAAGGGGGCAGATTCGAGCAGATTCTACGAGAGTGCGTTTGGACAGATGGGCTCGTGGCATTGTCTTTCCCGGCCACATTTTCCGCGTTTTGTTTTCCTACTTGGGACGTGCGGTGGCGGTGAGGTGGCGGCGAGGTGGCGGCGACCTCAGGGAGGAAAGGTGCATGGCGCGAAGCGCGACGCCACCGCATTCGCTTTCAAGGCGCGTCCCCGCGATCGGGCCGGCCACAGCCAGCACAGCCAGCGTTGCATCGCGATAAAAACAACCATTAGGCCGCTGGGCGTCAGCGCTTATCTGCCGAAAGCCGGCGCTTCTGCTGAAAGAAAGAGCTAGATTAACAGCCGCTCGTCAGTCACCTGAAGGTGCAAAGGTCGGACGTCGGGATCAGCTGGCCGGCGCAGTAAAAGCCCACCAGAGAGAATAAAATGCAAAAAGGCGCCGCGAAGGCCGAATTCCACGACTACTTTCGCGTCCTCCCGTGCCGAGTGAACCGCGCGCGACGCACGGACTGAATTCGAACGTTTATGACCATTGGCCATCGGCTGAGCGTTGTTGGCACCCCTGCATTGGCAGTACATCCCAACCACGCTCGGCTGGCCAGCCACGCGGTAGCCACGCGGTAGCGTATTGGCACGCCGGGCACTCTGCGAAAAACTCGTCACACGCAGCCCTCTGCAGCCACCTGGAGGGAAGAAAGTGATTCAAACTGCCCTCAGCCATGCTGACCGCTCAAGAACATAACCAAACAGAACCTAGCCTTGTACCAACCCAGCCGAAAGTATATCAAACTGCTCCTAGTCATGTTGCCCGCCCAAGAACATAACCTGAAATAACTTTTTCTAAACTTTAACCTAGCTTAAAGTGTTTCAAAAGAGAACAAATGATGACAAGGTTTATCACACTAAAATTGAAAGGCGACCACCCAAGTAACCGACGCGCAAAACATCCATCATGATTGGCGTCCAGCGCGTTCCTTCGAACGGCCGCTTTTCCTTTCCCCAAAGATAATTAAAAGGCCGGCCAATAAGGCACGGCCATGCGGCCGCAGGCATGCAGATGGAGCAGCGCCCATTCAGCCTATTGGATGTCGTCGGGACGGGGATGCCGCAGTAAAGTCCGAAGGGCCCGCGTCGTACAGCGCGCCGCGCGGCGGGTGGCGGCGGCTGCGGGCGGCTGCGGGCGGCTGGCGGTGGCGCACTCGCACGCGGCAGTGCGCCGCAGTGCGGTGAGAGCTTTATTTCGATTTGAAGTTCAGCCAGCTTTCCCGGCGCGCCGTTACGGACACTGTCCTCACGATAAACACATGACGTAGCACTGCGCGGCACGGCACACTGCAGTGCACGGCAGTGCGCGGCACAGAGAAAGCCAAACTGGGCTTTTCTCACGTCCCCGGTGCCCCGCCGGCCTGCCGCCGGCCTGCCGGTGCCGGACCGCCAGATAGCAGCGCTCTGCCACCACCGGCCCGTGGCCGGCCCAGCGGCCGGACCGAAGCGACCCGAAAACGGACGCCAAAGTTGTTGTCGAAAATGACGTCGCCGCTTTTTCAGGCGCTGCCAGCAAGGCAGCAGCAGGGCCGACGGAGACGAGCATCCGTCCTTGCGACGCGACGATACGTCCAGCTAGCTTATCTCTGTGTTTCTTATGTGTGTGCCGGAGGACGTGTGCGTGTGTGTGTGTGTGTGTGTGTGTTAAACAGCAAATGCGCGCGCGCCTGTGGGACGCGGCACCACCACCACCGCGCTTAGAAAGCCGGCCTGCCGCTGCTATATTTATTGACAACAAGTATTCTAGCCGGCAGTGGCGGTAGTAGGAGGAACGCTCGGGCAGAGCGACACGGGGCGCACCTTCGACAACAGCGGTCTGAGCATATTCATAACGCACGAATGATCCCGGGGGAAGAAATTTCGCAGTAAAACACTACACAACTCACAGCGAAAAAGCATGAAATCCGACCCGCATCGGATCGCACGTGCACACATCCAATCCATACTACTGATACCAAGTCACACAGACACACAGACACAGACACAGACACACACACACACACACACACACACACACACACACACACACGCACACACACACACACACCACACACACACACACACCATAGGTGCAGTAGCGGTCGAATGCAGATTCAGTATGCGCGGCGTGCGCGCGGGGCTGTCCGCACGTACATGAGTTGTGCGTGTGTGTGTTTGTGTGCGTGCCCGTTCATTGGAATCAGGGCCAATTCCCGTCGACCAATCCATCATCGATAAGGAATCTCCTTCCCGTCGCCCGCGGACGGGTTCCCCCGGGTTCCCCTGGCCGGTCCCCCGCAGCCTCCAACAGGTGCGGCAGAAACAGAGAGTCTTTACATTCATCGGCCGGGCCCCACCTGGCCGCACCTGCACCCCTCCCTGCCTCGCTCTCTGCAGACTGATTCCGAGAGTCGCTTTCGTCGCTCTGTCTCTGTGGCACCCATAGCAGACGCTCAATGAGTGCGGGAGAGCCAGAGCGACGAATCTCGGAATCAGTGTGCTGGTTCCCTCTCGAGCAGTTCTAGCTGTTCCCGCGCGCGACCCTCGGCCGGCCGGACTGGCGGCGGGCCAGGCGAGCCCTTTGCCCCGCCAGCCCCGCCAGTCCGCCCGCCCCCAGCCCGCCGCCCGGCCGCCCCCTCGGCGCCAGCCAGCGGCCGGCCGTCAGCGTCAGCGCGTCAGCCCGCCATTCCCGTCTGTCTGGCTGTCTTGTCACTGACGGGCACGGAGCCACACTCCGCCACACCTCTCTGTCCTCATCGCACCTCCAGCCGCTCCAGCCCGGCTAGAGATGCTAGACGGAGATAGGCGACTGCGCGGCCGCCACCGGCCGCCACCCTGAGCGAGACAGGCAGCGCAAATCCGCGGAGAAAACTCGCTTCGCCTTCTCATTCCGCGGATTATAAATCGTTGCTCGCTGTTTGTCCAGCACGCTACAGGCCGGGGAGGCGTCCGTGGCGCCAGGCCGACCCGTCCGCACCGCACGCCACCGTGGCAGGTCCTGCAGTGGCGGAGGAGTCCGAAGTGGAGGTCAGCCGCAGGGTGCATGCTTGCTCGTAGGTGTGGGCACTATCAGGCGACGTCTCCGGGGCTGAAGAACCACCTCTGGCCACTGGTTGACTTAGTCAGCCATCAAAATTTCCCCCAAGACTGCAGCGACGGCCGAGCACAACCCAAAGGCGGGAGCCCGAAAGGGCCTTGTTTTCCCTGCAGCCGCCAGTCCCTGGACCCCGCGGCGGCGGCCGCAGATCGAATCCCATGACGGAAACCCTGCGCCTGGCCGCCTGGCCTGGCCGGCCGGCCGGCCTTGTAGCGCCTGGTGGCGGCGTGAGGTGGCAGACCGGCGGCGCGTCCTCACCACTACACGACGGGGTGGTGCGGCGCAAAGCGGCGCGGAGCAGCGCCGTGCATACGAGTAAATCAAGACCTTCCAGGCCTTCCAGGCTGCCGGCCGCTGGATGGCGTGCACACGCCGTGCATCAAAATGTCACGCCATTCCTTCATTCATTCCAAGTGGTTTCCAGTCGCCCATTCATTGGAAACGGGAATCCATTCATTCAGCATCGGCGTTCGTTTATTCATTTACTCACTCATTCATCCATGTATCGACACTCATTCATCCATGTATCCGCATTCATTCATCCATGTATCGTCATTCATTCATTCATTCATTCATTCATTCATTCATTCATTCATTCATTCATTCATTCATTCATTCATTCATTCATTCATTCATTCATTCAGTCATTCATTCAGCCATTCAATCAGCCATTCAAGCATCCATTCATTCGCTGTTCGGTCTATTTTCTTCGCCACTTCTTTCACTGACTGACTGGGCCCTTTAAATCCACACGGCTGACCCCCCTCCTTTCGGCCCAGGTGGCCCTGGCTGCCCTCGTGCGCCGTGTCAGGCCGAGCCGCGAACGCCGCGAACGGCGTCGGAATAATTAATCGAAATAATTGGCCGAGAGATGACAGGGTGACAGGTTTTATAGCTTCTGGATGGAAAGGGGGGAGGGGCACTGCCACCACTCGCCGGAATGCAGTGGTGGTGGGGGCAGGGAGCGAGAGTGGGGGAGGGGGCCTCGTGCAAACATCCAATCAACACACAGCAGGAATAATGGAAAGCAATCCAAGCACTTCTTACAGCAGTTTAATTAAATCATGGTCGTTAATTGTCAGCCAGTGTGCTCCAGCCGGCTCCATGGAGGCTCCAGCCTAGTCCAGTAGCAGCCTGGGCGAGCCTGGGCGCCGATTGTGTGTGTGCGTGAGTGCGGGGCACCCCCTTCCCCCACGTCCTTCGCCGCCCGGTGCATCCTCCTCACGGCCGTGCTGTGCTGCCGTGCCTCTGTCGTGCCTCTGGCCGTGCGCATCAGCCATGCGTGCGTTGTCCGAAAGCCGGAAACCTCGGATTACCCGAGGCGGCCGCCAGATGGCGTGTTATTCGCGGACGTGCAATGACAGCCCCAGACGCCACTAGAGCCATGGCGTCGGGGCGTCAGCATGACTTCACTAGACGCCGTCAAGAATCAAGTTCAATTGAAAAATCTTCGTTTGGATTTTTGAGAGTGTACGCACCTGCTGAAGCGTCCGAAAGGCCACCGGTCGGGGGCCAGCGCTGTCCAGCAATAAGTGACCTTACGGTGCGCGCGTCGGCAGTAAACATCCCGCTGAAACACAACTTGAAGCCTCTGGCCGCGCCTTTTCGGTTCCTTATCTCTCAGGGGGCCGCCTGGCCGCATCAAAATCGGTTCGAGAAAAAAGGCGCGTCTACGGAATAATCCAAATCCGTTCCCGAAATGTCAATCAGGCGCAGTAATCGAGCCATCAGTATGCATCGCGTCGTCCTTTCTCGTTTTTCCTCGGTTCGGGAAAGAGCTCTCCCGCGGTCGTAAAAACATTTTCGGGCTAAAAGTCGCGGGGCGACGCCAATTTTTTTCCCGCTCGTAAACGGGAGAGAGAGGTGACGACGCGTCGCTCGTTTGAGCCGCGCCGTCTCGGGACGCTTGTTTGAGCCACGCAGCATCTAGAAGGCGGTGATTGCATTTCGTGAGGCCCTTTCCAGTGGTGCGGCACACACTGTGCCGCCGCGGCTGCCGTCCCGCCGGTGTTAGAGGAACAGGTTTGGCTTGGACATGACGCGGAAGTCGAGCCAGTCTCCCCCTCTTTCTATCTAGCCTCCGAGTCACAAACTCCGTGCGCCTGCCACGCACTGCCTCGGCATTTCCTTTGACTTTATTTACGCTTTTCGATCGGAGCGTGCTGGACCGTGATTGAATTTTCTAACGAACACACTTGTTTCCCAATGAAAACAAAGTTCTGGATTTTTAGAAAGGAATATGCCGCTAATAAAATTTAAGTCTACGTGGGCAATTTGTTTTTCATTAAAAGTGTAGAAAATCGCATTGCCCAAGATGCTGAATATGAAAGTCTTGACAGTTTGACAGTCTGTCAACTGTTTGCTCAAGCTGAAAAATGTAAATATCTTCTCTAAATATGACGCCTTGCTCTGCCAATAAGGAGCGAAATTGTACCGCTGCCAGACGAGCTCAGAAAAAAATGCCACATTCTACGAGAAACAAAAAATACGTGCCGTGACAGGGGAGTGTGAAACTGTCGGCACCTTTCCGCGAGGCTGACTGAGACGAGGCAATCATGTCTCTTTAGTCCGCGTGCCAATACGCGAAGCAACGCGAACCGGCCCGCAGCGCACTGTAAATTTTGCCTCGCGTGTGTCGCGGATGAAGACGTATCCGACGTAAAGAGTCTTAAGTGATGTTCACCTGTGGTGAACGCCCCCGTGAAATTGCTGCACTTGTTCTCAGCTTATCGACATCGCCAATCTGCGCTAATGACAACAATCACGGCCCGTATGCACATAACAACATTTGCGGGACGCGGCGGGGCGAGGCGGCAGCCAATCGCCGCTCACTTACGTTCCAAATCAATTACTGATAACCCGAGTAAGATGGATCGATTTGTTTGTCGTATCAGCGGGCAGGCATCCCCTTTGCAGGCCGCTTCCAAAAGTGACGCGGACTCGCCGGCCGAGAGCAAATTACAACACT
Organism: Thrips palmi; assembly: GCF_012932325.1. Classification (NCBI taxonomy): domain Eukaryota; kingdom Metazoa; phylum Arthropoda; class Insecta; order Thysanoptera; family Thripidae; genus Thrips; species Thrips palmi. The sequence goes on from NW_023144635.1 coordinate 4,412,160, forward strand.
GGCACAGCGCCTCGCAAGCCAAGCGCGCAGAGACCTCTACGAGTCCAGCCGCAGTTTCGCCGCGGGGAGCCGCGCGCCGTTTCTACATATCGACGAGCCTTCTTCATCCAGGGCGGCGGTTTACACCTGCCTCTGTCTCACTCGCACTCACCCACGGGTGCGAGCCAGACAGAGCGACGCAGCGCGCCGTTCGGAATCAACCTGCTGCTGGAAATAATAAATCGTTGGTCACACATTAAGTCGCGCGTTGCAGTCATCTCGCCTACTGGGACAGTGACAGAGTGTCGCCGTGCGACTGGGCGGAGCAGGAGAGGCCCCCCCGGGGGGCCCGCGGGGCTCGGCCAAATCCACGCCGCATTCGGACGGCGGTTTCCTGAAAAAGCTGGAAACCAGAGCGCAAGCGCAGCGAGTCTCAAGAGCGCGCGCTTCGAGCGGCTTGGTTATCGAAACTTCGGAGCGGAATCTAATCTGATCCGTCGCGCGTAGTCCTTTGCCTGGGAAAAACAAAAGGAATGCGTCAGCGATGCAGCCAAACACACCGAGCGGGCCGAGCGGGCCACCCGAAACGGCCTGGGTCCTGGCTCGGCCGTTCGAATGCATAAGTCAGCAGCGCAGCGGCCGGGCTCAATGAGATGCGTCGTCAAACCTATTACTCCTCCATTCCGTTCCATCTGATACCGCGGTGTTGTGCGACGCTGCAACTTCACTGCGTTTTGGCGCATAGGTCCCCGTGAAAACGGCAGGCGTCGACCCTCGCCCCGCTGTGGCGTGTCCAGTCAAAGAAATCCAAGCTCTTTTCACGGGCCCGGCGCAGTAGCGGGCGGTGGCGGCGGCCCGCAATGGCTTCTTTCCTTCCTGGTCCCCGGCCTGGCCGAGCCTGCCGGGCGGTGCCTGCCGGGCGGTGCCTGCCTGGCAGCCTGTGCCCTGCGCCGGCCGGGCCCCACGGCACCACCTTTCCCTTTCTCGACCGGACGGGACGGCAGCGCGGCTTCGCTGCAGCAGGACAACGTGTGCCTGCACTGCACAAGAACGACGACGGCGTGACGCACCTGTAATTATCTCGCACCACCTGCGACTATTGTCGCGTTGCTATCGGCCGTCAACCCCCGAGAGGGACGGCGACCCGACGCCAGCCCCCGCCATCTATTTGTCAACGTTCGGACCAGCTTTAAGGCAACACTGCTCCCAACCTGATATTTCAGCAAACACACATATTCACTAATGATCTTTGATATTCACTCTGGGCAAATGTGTGTTGTTTTCTAGGTATTCATAATATTCTCAGATACTAATGTGCTCTGTTCACAAAAGTTTCGGGTGATGACACCCTGGTCCTAGACGCTACTGCCGGGCTGGCTCGGTCCGGTTCGCAGCGTGAGTAGTATGAGAGCCCCATTGTCACCCGCCGCCATGGCGGAGGGCCCACGGCCTCTGCGCCCCCTGCCTTGTCCTCCAACCAGAGCCGTCCAGGAAGCATGCCGCTGCACCGGACATGCGGCAGATGGGAAACCAAGCAAGGCGGAGGTTGCACCGCTCCTACCTCCCCTGCGGCCGTCCTCGCAAGCAATGTGCATGCGGTGCAAGCGCCATGAGAAAGGTGCCCTCTTTTCCATAATTGATTGCGAGCCAAAACAGCGACGCCTTGTTAGGCCCTGTCCGCGGCCCACTCGATCGGCTCCCGGCTCCCGGCGCTACGCCCATTTACTACACGCCCGAAAACAGTCCATGATTAATGTTTCACTTAAAACCGGGGAAAAAGGCACCGCGGCGTCCAAAAGTGGCCTCATCATCGTCACGATGGCAACACGTGCACGGCATTCCCCGATTCCTAGTGGACCCACACAAACAACACAACGCACACACAGACACACACACACGAACGCACACATACACACTCAACTGGGTGAAAACAAATGGGAACGTCCCGCCAGGAACCGGTCCGCGGACGCAAGCTATGCAACCCGCGATACGGACGCACCAAGACTATCGAGAAATGACACGAAAATATCTACCAGATAGCTAGTTAGTGTGTGTGAGGCCGAAATTGGAACTTTGTGTGCCCTTGGGAACTGATTTAGATGGCCCGGCGTTTAGAGGAACATGCCGAGGACGTCGATTCGCAGCAAACACAATGTGGAAAGAACCGCTGGCCGTGGGCTGGGTCGCCGGCCCATCATTCAGGCCCGGAAAAGCCTAAGAGTCTGCGAACACGGCTTTGGCGTTGGGTGGCTAGATAAATTAACGACCTGCTGTTATCCTTCCCGACTAGCGAAGAAAACTGCGGTGAATAACAAAGTCGCGAGGAATCGCGTCACCTCGCAGTCCCGCCAAGTGAGGTGTCGGGACGGACACATGCATCAGGATGCAAATATGTCGCGGACCGAATGTTTTCTCTTCAAAGTCCGCGCGGCCAGAGAGGCTGATAGGGAGTGTACCGTGTATACCCAGCGCCAAGGCCACTGCCGGTCCACCTGGGAGGACGTTTCCCCGCCTCGAAAAGTAATATTTCATCCTGAGCCGCGAGCTGGCAGCGCACAGATCTTCGGGGGAACACGTCTAGGAGGAACAAATAACAAATCGGAATTCAAGAATTCCACCAACAACTAATGAAATGCAAGTCCGGCCGCGTCGGCGGTGTGCGCGAGGTGCCGAACATGCGGTCGTTTCTTCAGTCCATTAACGAGGCGGTTATGACGCATCCAGCTCCGTGAAATCAATCGGCCGAGCTCACTCGAGAAAACACCAGGCTCATTCCAGATCATGTTTGGTTGCTGTGTCACTCGCCTTGGGTGTGAGCGAAACAGAGCGACGAAAGCCGCTGCTTGGAATCAGCCAGTGGAGCTCATTGTCAGTCGAAAGCTGTGTACTTGTCGAGGCCTACCTTCCCGTGTCATGTCGATACGTGCTGTGCCGGCAGGCCCCCCAAATGCACGCTGGGCCGTGTCCGGCACGCGCGTGTCGTCTGCTCGTCGGGCGTGCTCCCTTAACCCGCCATCCCGATGCACGACGCGCGCGCCCGTGCGAAAGACGTTCGACCAGGCAGGCGACCACCGCCATGTCAAGCGTATCAAGCACGCGGGTCACGCGAAAAGCCCTGACAGGCGGCAATGGGCCATCCGCAGACGGAAACGGGAGGGGAGGGAGGGGGAGGGGGAAGCCAGGCGGTGCGGCCGCGCCCCGCCGCAGGATTAGAGGCCCGTGCGGGGCGTGCGGGGCGTGCAGGTGGGCGGGCGTTGTCGGCCTGCCGCGACAACCCCTCTCTGCGAACGCTGCGACGCTGCCCTGCCGTGGTGGCGGCGCCTCAGCGGTGGTGGCGCTGGGTCGCTGGGCTCGGCGCCCCCCGCGTCGCGAAGCGCTCGCGCCGCGTGGCGTTCGAGAAGCCCGCTCACACGCCCCTCTCTGCAGACACGCCGCCACCTCAGCCAGGCCCTCGGCCAGGCCATAGCTGCCAAGACACAGGCTAGTTTACAAGGAGTACCCAACTCAAGATAACCATTGCACGTCTAGTTGGTAATCAGTGAAATAATCAACATCATCCAATGAAATGACAATCATACTTTCGGGGATTCAATCACTTTTGACCATATTTGCGAGACCACTGCTCCCAAACTATCAGCGGTCAAAGCCTTCCCGAGGCGGGGCATGAAAGAGTAGGGTCTTCAAAATAGTAGGGCGTCGAGGGAGGCCTTTGACCGCAACTAAATTGGATGCAGTGACCGCTCAAAGTCAGCAAAAACGGTGATTTTCTGAAATTCATTCACTTTTTGACCATTTTTGCGAGACCACTGCTCCCAAACTATCAGCGGTCAAAGCCTTCCCGAGGCGGGGCATGAAAGAGTAGGGTCTTCAAAATAGTAGGGCGTCGAGGGAGGCCTTTGACCGCAACTAAATTGGATGCAGTGACCGCTCAAAGTCAGCAAAAACGGTGATTTTCTGAAATTCATTCACTTTTTGACCATTTTTACGAGACCACTGCTCCCAAACTATCAGCGGTCACAGCCTTCCCGAGGCGGGGCATGAAAGAGTAGGGTCTTCAGAATAGTAAGGCGTCGAGGGAGGCCTATGACCGCAACTAAATTTGACGCAGTGGCTGCCCAAAGTCACTAATATTGAGGTCGGCGCTCAAATAATCCCCAATATTTCCCAATAATCAACATTATTATAACCTCCTATAATCAGTGATAAATAATAAAATAATCAAAAGAAATCACATGTAATCATATTCTAAAGATAATCAGTGTACATGTAAATCTTGAGTTGGCTACCCCTTGCTAGTTTAGCTGAAAAAGTTGCCTCCCTCCATCGGAAAGCAAAATGGTCACGTGTTCAGCACCTCCCCGACGGGGCCCCATTGCGGTGTGACGCCGATGACTCAGTGCTGCACGTAAGTCTGGTTTTGCGTCGCCAGAGGGTTGCTGTCGTGGTGACACCGCAAGCCTAGGCCGTGGGCCTTGCCGTGGGCCCTTCGTAATAAAGGTAGTGCCATCCCAGAGCAGCGCTGTGCACGCCAAGGTAAAAATACGCAGCCCGCCGCGCCCCGCACTGCGGTCCACCACAGCGGTCCACCCGAAATCGCGCGCAGCGCGTCGCCAGCGCGGCCAGCTGGGTAGCCGCCGACCGGTGGCCTCTCCGCCCCGCCGCGCCCCGCCCCGCCGCCCCGCCCTGCGGATGGACGCCAAAGGTCGTTTGGCTCTGCTTCCTCTCGCCGGGGTCGCCCTCGGCTCGGCCTGCCTACACTAGCCTAGCCCGCTGGAAGATATCCAGAGGCCCTCGGTCACCGCCCCCTGGAGCCGACCCACGGGTAAACCGTAAACTCTAACGCGAAATCTCGAAAATGGACGAAACCTTCGACTAGAAAGCCCACCGGGCTGCTCTCGCTGCTCGCCGAGTGGGTCTGGAGGCGGTGGGCGTACGACTCCGTCCCCTAGCTGCGCGAACTGCGCGAGCGGCGCGCGCTGCACCGAGGCTGCCGGACGAACTTCGCTGGACACGCCGCGTTGCGGTGCATTGCGGCGCAACGCGGCCACCCACGAATGGCCTGAAAAGTGACACCTCGTCACACGATCTGCAACCCTGGCAGGCTGTGCGTGCATGCGTACACACACACATGTACTCTGACGTGCGTGTGTGTGTGTGTGGTGGCCTGCGCCGGCCTGATGCATGGCTGGTCCAGGAGTGAGCTTCGGACAGCTTTGCTGCTAGCTCCACCGTTCCAGCGCTGACAAACAAAAACAAAAAAGACCCCGTCACGACGCACCACCGCCTTGTTTTTTGCGAGATTGCCGCAGAGGCCTATGAATAGGCTTGGCTCTGGGGCGACGTCGTCGTCATCGTCACCGTATTTGCGGCCGGCCGTCGGTTCGTTGCAGGGCCGACCTTATCAGCAGGCTCATTCCGAGAGTTTCTCTCGCTCTCACGGGGCGTCCCGTATGGGTGCGAGAGAGACAGAGCCACGAAAAAGACTCACGGAGTAAGTCTGCAGGACGGCAGCGCGTTATCGGGCCACCGGCGGGCGGACGTCCGCCGGGAGGCTGTTGTCTTTCTGGCGCGTTTCGGATCGGGAAGCGTCTTCGGTGCATCTTCGGTGCGTCGATGAGTCGGCTGGTATTCTAATCGGACGCGAGTGTTGCAGGCCGGGCGTGGCGGGGCGTAGCGGGGCGTGGCGGGGCGTGGCGGGGCGTGGCGGGGCGTGGTGGAGCCGGGGGAGCATGCCGCTTTGTCACATTGTCGCGCAAGTCAGCGCGAGCAGGCGAGAGCATGTTGTTGCGAAACGAATAGTGCGGCGCCGTCCAGGCCTCCAGGCGCTTTATTCAATCCCGTGCTGAGTGGTTCCGCCGGGTTCCGCCCCTGGAGTGCGCGCTGCTCCGCCAATGGAACTGCCGCTATGGCCGACTCCAGGCAGTGCAGTTCCAAAACGGCCACTTCAGTGTGAGTCTGGTCAACCACCCCTATCGCGTGCATGAGATGAATCGAAAAACGCACCCAGAACTCACTCATCGTCAAAAGAATTAAAAGGAAACGGTAAGTAAAAAGATGGTAAACAAACTACCTGGTTGCACCGTACTACAATCTACGATCCTTTTTTGGGTGCCAGGGTTTACAGCACACCGCGGAGTACGGTACGCCCCGTTTTCCTGTTAAAAGTACAGCCTTTCTTTCAGTAACAAGCCTATTGGAATTTAAGGCCGAAGTTTTCCCGCAGTGTGAGTGGCTAGGCTGGCCGTCACGGAAACCTCAGCTCTTTGCTCCCCACGCCGGACACCCCGCCCCGCCCCGCCCCGCCCTGCCACGCCCTGCCCGGCACTGCCCGGCGCTGCATCGCCCCGGCCTAAGATGGCCCGTCCCAGCCGTCCCGGCCGTCAGGATAGACAAGCAGACTGACATGCCGGCCTAGAGTATTTACCGCAGCACGCAACAAAAATGGAGCCGAGAAAATAAAATACCTGAACGTCGGGTGAACCGAGTAACGCCGGTACGTAGTACGTACGTTTCCTTCTCCGATAAAGTACAGTCGGCTACACTGGTGCGCGCCCAGCCTAACTCAGGGTTATCTCGTGGGCCGGGAGACTTTACACGCGCATTTCGTTTACTGGCACGGCGGCTTGACTTCTGAATGCCTGAAAACCTTTCCGCTCCGAGCAAGCCCTGCCTGGGCTGCACTTGGCTCGCTGCCGTCCGCCCGCCCCGCCCCGCCGTCCGCGTCCAGCCCGCGCGTCTTTGCGCAGAAACTGGGCCAATTAGATCTCATCCATTCTCGCTGATCTTTAAGTACTGCGTCCGCGCCACCGCTGCCACTGTTGTGAATGGGAGGGACCTCGTGTGTGCGGCTGCAGCGACTGCAGCCACCGCAGCGACTCCCAGTGTGTCACTACCAAGGACGGCGCGCTGCAGGCGATGCAGCGGCTCGATTCGGCATTCGGCGCCTCCACTTTACTTTTGTGCAGCGCTGCAGCCGCGCACTCACGCGAACACGAAATGCATGCACTCTCGGTGCATAGTCGCAGAGCGGTGCCCCTGCTGTGTACACACACACCGTGCACTCCATTGAGTTGCCGGCCAGGGAGATAACACCGCGTGGTCGTCCACTTTCAGATTGGGGAGTCCGCCGCCGGCGGGCGGACGGGCCGACGGGCACACTGCGACATTGACATTGGCCCGGCCGAGGGACGGGGGGCGGGGGCGGGGTCGGGGGCGGGGCGGGCGGGGCAGGCCGCGGCTGGCACCAGCAATTGAAGCAGACGACGCGGACCATCCCACCTCTCCCCACCTTCCCCGCCACGACACGCCGCCACGCCCCGCGGCCGCGAGCGCTGCGCAAAACCAGCTGTGTACCACCGCACTGCACCGCCGTCGCGGATGCCGTCGTTGCCGTCGTCGTCGCCGTCGCCGTACTTGCCGTTCTTACCGTTCTTGCCGTCGTCCCCTTCATCGCCGTCGTCACCTCCGTTGCCGTCGTCACCGTCATCGCCATCGTCCGCCCCACCTGAACGGCGTGACGGTGCCCGTGTTGGCGGTTCGGGCTGTGCGAACGGCTGTCCGACATGGACAACATGACCCTGGTCGAAATCCGCGCCTTCAACGCCAGCAGCACCGGCGGCGAGAGCGCCGTGGCCGTGTCGGTGCGAGCGCCTCGCCGCCTTGCGCAGCGCTGCCCCGGCGCTGCCTCTGCCTTTCCCAGCCGTCCTTGCCTTTCTCCAGGGACTGGACCGGGCTGGGCTTGGGAGGCTCGGGCTGGCCGGCAAAGGCCGGCAAGGGCTTGTCATTCCCGAAATTCAAGTCGGGCCGGCCGGCCGGCCTGGAGCCGCGTCGGAGCACAGGCCGGCGGCGCGCCACCCCGCCCGGGTGGAGGTCCTCAGCCGCGGCCGTCCCTGCGCGGGGCGCGAGGCCTCGGAGGGGTCCACGTGGTCCACGCGGTCCACGCGGCCTCGCGTCGCCGGGACTCTCCTCGTCGTCCTTGCGGCCCGCCGCGCCGCGCTGCCACGTGCGTGCAGGGCCGAGGCGAGGGCCGAGGCGAGGGCCGAGGCGAGGGCCGGCCGCGGCCTTCAAGGGCCGATGCCGTCCCGACGGCCCACCGGTTCGAGGTTCGAGTCCCAGCCAGGGGAGGACTTTCGCCTGGCGACTGCGTGCTGAGCGCTGCGCGCTGGCCGCCGCACGCGCGGGATGTGGGCAGTAGCATTGAGCGCGGCGTTACTGCTGCGCTGCGCCGCGACTGCATTCCGGCTTTGGCGCGGCAGTTGGCACGTCTTCTGAGGCAAATAGACAGTGGCGGCACGGCACCTCACCGTCCGAGTTATCGCTGTTCATTCACTCGTTCAATCGCGCGGCGGTGGTGGCTGAGGCAGTGGCCGTCTCCATTCCGAAGACTCGCAGAGTGCCCTCGTCGCGAGGCCTCTCTGGCACCTCGCGGGACGGAGTGACACTGCAGGGAGGCGCCGGGTCAACAACGCCAGCGCCTCCGCGAAACGCACCGCGCGATAAGCAGCCGGCCCGCTTCATTCGCGTGATTCATTATTCCTCCATTGTGCGGCGAGAGAGACAGACAGAGAGAAACACGCTGAGCGCCTCGGATGCCCTGTCAAGCTCTCGCCACGCCTTGATCGGGGAGCCCGTCAGCGGTGCTGGCTCGGCCGGGGGCTGGGGCTGGGGCCAGGGGCTAGGCTAGGGGCCAGGGGGCTGCCCCCGCCTAGGCCCGCCGGCGAGGAGAGGCTCTCCACGGCCACGCCGCCCCGCCCACCTGCCCGACGGCGTGCCCGACGGCGTGCCCCTCGTGGGCCCCCTCATGCAGGCCGAGACAACAGCGGAGGCTCGGCGACGAGGAGACGCGCGCCAGGCAGGCCGCCGAGGACGGCGCCGTGGCCGCGGAGCAGAGCGGAGCACCCCGTCGTGCCAGATTACGCGGGTACCGCGAGTCCCGCACAATGCCCTCGGGATGCCCATGGCAACGCAAAGCCAAAACGCCAGACTCCCTTCGCGTCGCGCGTCGCGTTGCCAAGGGCGACGAGGAGGCCGACCGGGGTAGACCGGGATGCCGGGATCGGCTCCACGGCGACCTACAGACTGATTCTCAGAGTCGTTTTCGTCGCTCTGTCTCTCTCGCACCTGTACGGCACGCCGCATGAGCGCGAGAGAGGCAGAGAGACGAAAACGACTCAGTCTGCTGGGGCGGTGGCGTCTCGTGCTGGACCAGAGTCCACTTTGTGATACAATGTAGACGCACCGCGCAAACTAAAAAGTATCAAAAGTAAGAAGGCCAAAGAACGTGTTTTAGTTGTTGGGGGACTTATCTCAAATTATTCGTCCGGCGGACGCCACCGCCAGACGCGGGGAGGGGGTGGCCGGGTGGTTTTCCCTGTGTTTAACCGGTTTGGCGGTCGTTCGTTAAAAAACAGCAGAATAGTGCGAAATTAACCACGGTTAGCGAGTATAAACTAGATTTGTGAAGACACTGCGAGACACTTGGAAGGTCTTGTTTGCCGTACCTGTTGAAACCGAAAGCTCATTCGAAATTATTTATGTCGCATCGAAGCTCGATGATAGCTCAGTATAAAAAAAAAAACAACAAAACGAAGATGAAGCTAAAAACACGTGAGTTGAAATCAAGATTGGCTAAATAGTGAAGAGCGAGAGAGAGAAAAAAGGAAAAACCGGTCCCGTAAAAAAATAGTGGTAAAAAAAGTTGTTTGCGTAGATCTATTGGCTGCGGGAGGCGAAAAAAAAAGTGGCACTGTGATGTAAAGTCGCCAACGCCCAGCCGGGATTCGAACCCACGATTGCCAGTGAGTGGGCGGGAAGGCATGGCGGGCAGGCGCTCTCCAAGACTAATCCTGGCCGCGGCGTGGCGTCGCGTCGACGCAGGGCCGAGACACATCGCCGTGATAAAGAGGTTGTCACTCCCGTATCAAAAACGGGTGGACTCGGCTCTCGGCCACCGAGATACCAGGCAGGCACGGCCAGGCACGGCCGGGCAGACGCGCTTTCGTTCACAAGGAGGGGAAACGCCCCCGAGGAGAGACGCGGACGCCTCCAAGTTGTGTAGAAACTACCGTCGCAGAGAAGTGCTCATTTTCTGACTGAAGCGGGTAAGACGTGTGCGTCTGCTCACACATTCATGCACCCGTCAGCGCGGCGGCAAGGCGGCAGCGGCATGAAATGCGGAGGCAACCGACATCGCCGACATCGAACGCGCAAAATGAATTAGCCGACGGCATGCGCACATTACGCCGAGTCCTTCAGACGGGCTGCTTTGCATGCTGCCTGCCCAGGGGTTGCCTACCTTCGACACCCCGCCTCCCCTGCCGGCACGCGGCACGCGCCGCATACGGGATGCAGAGGCCAGCAGCCGGCCGAACAAACAAACCGAACAGAACGCAGCAAATCATGCGAGGGAGCCAATTTTCGCGTGACAGCCGATGGACTCGCCTGCACCGCAAAGCACCGCAGACGGACAGGCAGGCAAGGCTCATCGCGCTGGCGATGCATGCAGACAATGCGATGCGGGCCGGCACCCCGTGCGCCCCGCGAGTGCGACAGAGACAGGACGACGCAGCGACCTGGGCGGCGGCCGGCCGAGCCTCCAGGGCTCATCAGTGGACTATCTATTTCGAGTTCCACACATACGCCGCTAAACCCACATTGTTTTTTCCCGACCGGTTCTAGTGGCCGAATGTGGACGACCGCCTCGCACGAACGACAACATCGCGTAGTCCAGCGGCCGGCCCGGGCCAGCCTCCCATCCCAGCCTAAGCAGCCTAGGCCCCCGCCATCGCCCGCCGCCCCGCCGCCCCGCCTCTTCGGCTAGCTACGGACACACGCGTAGCCGGCACCAGCCGAGACACTAGCCCATCCCAGAGAGCAGCATCTTTCTTCTTTTTAGACTTCTTCTGCCTCTCCTTCGTCTTTTTCTTCTTCCTCTTCATCTCCTTCTGCTCCCCCCGCCTCTTCTTCGGACTTCTTCTTCCTCTTCTTCTTCTTCTTCTGCTCTGATTCTTATTCTTCTTCTTTTTTGAACAATAATCCACTTCGACCTCTCGTTGAACGGTGGTCCCCTCCCGTTTGACCGACGAAGCACTTTCTTCGCCGTCGCCAAAATGAAAACGAAAAACAGCTTCCGCCTCGCGATGATGCACGAGGCCGGCGTGCCCGTTCGAGGGAGTTTCCAATGTTGACGAGCATGACACTCTCCGACTTGTGTTTGTCAGCACAGATCGCCCCGCCCCGCCCCGCCCCCTGACCGAATCTTCGGGCGCTCCCCGCCCGCGGTCCGCACGTCCGCACCCACCCCGTCGTCGCCGCGCCCGGCGGCCACACGAAACACCAGCTAGGTGCGCTTGCTGGACCGCGGCGCCGATAGCTTGGCGGCGGTGCGTCGCCAGGACGCCAAGACCCTCCTCCTGGAGCTCGCCCGAATGCCGAGGGTGCCGGCCGAGAGGCTCTGGGAAAGCGAAAGCTCGTCGCGGGGCTTGCCGGCTTGCCTCCGCGCGGCGGGGGATGAGTACGGCCGGGACGACGGACAACTCGGGCAGCGCGTCGTGCACCGGGCGGCTCCGCTCTGCTTCCCTGGCCTCCCTCTCCTCGGCGAGCTCGCGGGTGAAAGGTCTCGCGACGCGGCGCCGCGGCGATGCGGTGACACCCTGCTGGGCCCGCCGGTCCCGGGCCGGGCCGTCCACCCAGCAGGGCAGAGGGAAGTCCCGAGGTGGCCGATGGCTCCCGGGGCGCCACCGCCGAGCCACCGTGCCAAAAGCAGCCCTGCGGCGGGGGCGTGCCGAGGGCCGAGGGCGGGGGGGGGGGGGGGGGGAATCCTTCCCCTGGCCACTCACCAATGATCGGCAGGAGCAGGGACTGTTGCTCGAGAAACGACTTGAGCGTGGACTCCACCGAGACAGGTGACAGAGGCAGGGGCAGGATGTCTTCGCGCTCGGTCATGGCGCCACGGCGAGACCCTGCGTCACGTCACTCGCGATCAGACACAACGTTTGCCCTTTCGCCGGGGCGGGCGGGGCGGCGGCGGGGCGCCTCGGAGCGGGCAGGGCGCTGTGAGCACGGCGTGCGTACCGTAGCGTACCGCGAACCGCGTACCGTACCGCGTGCCGGACCGCGTGCAGTACCGCGGACTGCGCGTGACGTGACGCGGCGCGACCAGGCGCAGCGACCAGGCGCAGCGCGGCTAGGGGCACTACTAAGGCCCTGGCCTGGCGCGCTGGCGGGCCGGGCTTGCTGGCCAGCCGACACACCGCGGCACCGCCACTCTGCGGCCACGCCGAGGAAGGCCCGGGCGGTGCGAGTCGAGCCGCCAGCCCGCCAGCCGAGCCCGGCCGAGGCCGGCCGCCCGGGGCCGAGCCGAGCCGGACACCCGGGACATGTGGGGCCTAGGGCCTACCGTCGGGCGTCGTCTGCTACACGCTGCTTGCCGCGGCCGCCGCGCCGCAGCGCCACCGGCAAGCACCGGCCGGGCCCGCCGCAAGATGGCGGCTGCGGCGCGGAGCCTGCCTGGCGGAGCCCCACCGCGTCCACCTGTGTTCCACCTCGGACGGGGTCACGGGCACGCACTGCGAGGGGTGGGCAGGACGCGGTGCACGGCCCGCGGCATGTCGCTCGACGACTCTACCTAGGCCCCTCGGACACCACGCGACCAACTTAGCAATATTCGTGCACCTGCGGACACATGGTCCAAATGAACCGCATGCAGGAATGCCCCACAGCAAAACACGTCGCACTGGGCTGCGCTTACGTCGCCGCGGTGGGGCGGGAGTGGTCACGCTGGCGGTGGTCGGCGGCAGCGTTACGTGTTGCAACCCCTCTGCCAAAACCACGGCCGTCACGAGCTCAGCACGGCACCGCTGACCGCGCTTGGCGCCGCGCAGGCAGCGGGGGCCAATGTTGATGCAGGGTGACGTCACGGCGCCCACCGAAAACCGTTTTACGAAAACGGCCGCGGGGCGACGCGCGGGGCTGTTCGGGGCTGTTCGGGGCACGGACAGGAGGACGCGCCCCGCCACGTCCCGCGACGCCCCACCCCGCCGCGAAGGACGCATTTAGATCGCAGCTCGACCGCGCCGGCGTTTCGGGGTGAGGAGCGTCCGCGGCGGTCCGCCATGCGCCAAAGCACGCCGTCCTCGTCGCTGCCGGCCGCGGGCTGCGGGCCGTGGGAAGGAGGCGGCCACCCTCCTCGCCGCGTCGCCGCGCACGCAGCCCTCATAGACGCGGCGCACGACGCGGCCAAAGAAAAAGGAGAGTGATAACGTCCCTACGAAACGACGGCGCTCACCGTGTCCGCGCCGAGCCGGGCCGCAGCCGGGCGGCACAGGGAGAGGGCGCGCTGCACGCCGGGCGGGGCGGGGCGGGGCGGGGCGGGCGCGGAGGGGCGGTACCCCCAGCCTCCCAGGACCACGTCAAAGCGGCGCGGCGGGGCGGCGGGGGGGCCGGCGGGGCGCAGAGCCACAGCACGCCGCGACCGGGGCGGCAGTGCGGCGTCGAACTTAGTTCCGACGGGACCGCGAATTTCCCCCAATTTAGTGAATCGTTCGGCCGCGCGCGTGGTGGCGCGTGCGTGTGTGTGCGTGCGTGTGTGTGAGTGCGCGTGCCCACCCCGGGTGGCGGCACACCCGGCGCTGCGGGTCCAACCCCCGCGCGCTCCAGGCAGGCGTCGACGCGGCGTCAGCGGGAACACGCCGTCCAGGAGTATGCCGGCAACCCCGAGGATATGACAATCACAACAGGTGAGGCTTGCCGGGGCACTGGGCGCTGGATCACCTCGTGTAGGGCGGGGGTGCCGGCACCGGCCCCGCCGACACGGCGACGCGGTGGGCTCGTTCCGATTTCATTGGGAATGCCGGCCGGCTCAGGTGCTTCAAGCCCCGCGAGGCGATGGCAACACATGGAGCGTCCCGGCGAGCTTCGAACCCGCGTCGAGGAAGACGCCGCACTCGCGGAGGGAGAGGGTGGCTCCACATGAACGCGACCTGTGACGCGAGGCCTGCATTCGGTCTGCAGCGCGCGTCGTCGTCCCCACTGGAAATGACTCCCATAAATGCAAATTATGCTGTAGTCACACGAGAGATTTTCCTTAGTCGTTCTATCATAAGGTTTCGATCTCTGACGTCTTAAAATAAATGCTCGTAAAATTGGATAGAGGGGAGCCTCGTCGCTGCGTCGCGCCGTTTTCGCGCGGCGCTCGCGGGGCTCATTAAGTCTACTCATAAACGCGACGCCTAATGCGAGGCGCGAAGCACGCCGAAGCACGCCGAAGCACGCCGAAGCACGCCGAAGCACGAGGCAGGGGTGTAAATCTTGGCGAGTAGCGAGCTAGGGAGGGGCGCTTTGGCTGCTTTAGCAACGTTAGCTGCTTTAGTTGCTTCGGCGTACGACAGCCAGTGTGGGCATGAACCTCAAGGCAGGGAAACACATGTCCAAGTGCAATGGGAGAGGTCACAAGCCACCTGCATTTCCTCGTTGGCCGTGTGGTCGTTTGGACCTTCAATATTGCCTAGGGTAGGGACAATGCTGTCTTGTTGTCAAGGCGGGCTTCCAGTAAAAGTATCCGCCCCGCTCGAAAAACAAAAGTCGATACGAATAGCGACGCGCGGTGTGGTGCAGGCCGGCCGGGCCGGCCGGGGCACGGGGGTGAGGTGCCCGCGGCCTGGCATGCATGCTCGCCACGTGACAGGCCGTGGTGGGGCAGGTCGGGGCGTGCCGGCCGGGGCGGGGCGGGGCGGGGCGGGGCGGGGGACACAGTGCCGAGGGGCGTCGTGGGGTGCAGTGCAGTGGTGTACCGCGATGCTCAGCGTCCTGAGCTGCGCGCTCGACAGAAGATGTAAGTCTCTTCTGGTGGCACTGTTTCGTCGTTCCGATATCGCATCAAAACTAGGAAAGTGGCATCCGTCCAGCAGCGACTGCATTCCCTGTGCCGGTGTGTCCCGGTCAGCGGGCCGCCCGTCCACGTGTTCTATTCCTCCACCCTGTGCCGCACGGTGGGCCAGAACACCGGTGGGGGCGGTCAAAAACACGGACGCGTTTAAGAGCTCCAGAGTCACTAAACTGGACTTGAACCGAACGTTTAACCCCACCAATGGACTGCTCTCCGAACGAGGAATCCAATGGTAGGATCACACGTTCGGTTCGAGTCCTGTTGGACGACTCTGGAGCTCAAAACGCGTCGGCAGTTTCATCGGCCTCCACCAGCACTCTGTGTCGCCGCGATACTCTCCTGGTCGAGGGAATACCGCGTGCGGGCGGCACGGCGGCAGTGCAGTGGGCATTCCCGGCAGCGGGTGGGCCGCGGCGATACTCCGCGCGCCAGACGCTCGGCCAGCGCGGCGCCCTGGTGCCGGCGCCGGCCGCTAGATGGCGCGGTGCGGCCGCGCGCTTGTCGCCAGTGTACCGGCCCGTGTTCCCAGCCCGGCCGCGTCCCGCCGCATCACCTGCCCCGGTATTAATAGGTCATTAGTTCACCGGGGAATGGGATCAACCCGATCCGCCCTCGCCCTTCGGACGCGGGGACTACGGCCAGCGGCCTGCGGGTCAAGCGGTGGACAGCACTGGCTGCTGTTGACCGAGTCCGGCGGGGACACAACCGACGCCTTCCATTGGAAGTCCAACTGCCGGCTCGGTTAGGCAGCTAACTCGGAGAACTCCGGCTAAAACAACAATCCTACAGCGTGCCTGTGCGACGCGCCTGGCCTGTCCTGGCCAGGGCCACCAGGACCAGGGCCGCCATCCCTGGCCGCAGGACGCAGGAATAGCAGCAACGTTTTCAGCGGCGTGCCGCGGCGTGCCGCCTAGGTCTATTTCGGGGCCACCAAAAGGTTGCGGAGGGCGAAACGGCGGCGGGGCGGCTCGCTACGGCCCGGCGGCGTCTACTAGAACTGCAATGAAAATGACCGGCCTTTCGGCTCGCCGCTGCGGCCGCACTGTGTGCCTGCACACTGTGCGTGCTCTGTGCCCGCCCGCGTTAAGCGCCTCGTTTGCGAACGCACAGCTCCAGTGCCTGACGGGCCTGACGGCTGACGGACGGGCCGGACTGCACCAGGCCGATTCCGCGAACCATGCCGTCTCTCTCGCGCCCCCGCGGGACGCCCCACGAGTGCGAGAGAGGCAGGGCGACGGAGAACACTGCATAATCACTCGCTTCGCCGACTGCGCCGCGCGTTTTAATTCTTGACGATTCCCTGTGGCTGCTTCCCTCTTCGCTCCGCAGCTCTCCACCGAGCACAAAAGCTTAGCAGCAGACTGATTCCGAGAGTCGCTTTCGTCGCGCTGTCTCTCTCGCACTCACGGGGCGTGCCGTGCAGGTGCGAGAGAGACAGAGCGACGAAAACGACTCTGCAGCTCACAACGAGGCGCCGCAGACAGCAGGGGCAGCGGAGCTACGCCACTTTCCGAATGCACTCTCTTCTTGGGCGTTTTGTTTTGCCGTGTTCCTGCCACGCGGATTAGAGCAGTGCTATTCTCTTTGGCACACTGCTCCGCGCTGCCCGCGCCGCTCGTTGTGTTCTCCGTTCCCCGCGTGGACCGGAGCGAACGCGAGCGAACGCCACTGCAAGTGCTCGCCTAAGCCGCGTGCGCCGCACCGTGTTGGAGACCAGAAGAGAGGCACCCGCCCTGCGCCCTGGGTGAGTCTCTAACTACTTTCCCCGACTGATTTGCTGCTGCCACTTGCTTCCGCCTCCGCCCGCTTGTAGGCTGGTTCCGCGCACTGCGCTATCCGTCGCTCTGTCTCCGTCTCTCTCGCATTTACCGGAAGGAGTGCGAGAGAGACGGAAGCGCCGACGGCGATGTGTGCAATCGCTCTGCAGGCACTTCTCCTCATCCCTTGTGCCTCCCCTCGCGAGCGCGTCAGTCGAACCACTCGGCATACCAAGGGATTTACGACCAGCAGGGCGACTAGACTAAGCCTCCCACCCAATGCCCCGGCAATGCCCCCACCCCCACTGGCTCTGGCCCACTGGCAGGCAACCCTCAAACCGCTCTCTGCCGCCACACGCGAGACTTCGTCCTGCACCCTGGACCCGACCCTTGCACTTTTCCTGCCTGTTTCCAGGCCCCAAACTAACGGCTGCTTACGTAGGACGCGCCATCCTGGGTGGACATGACTCGACAAACAGCACCAAAATTCCAAGTCGAAGAAAATAAAAAGACACGATACTCCATCAATGCACGATACCGTAACAGTTGCCCCTACTTAACAGAATACCGTCGACCTATTCTTTTGTAGCACACATTCCACCATCAGAATGCGAAATGTTGGCTGAAGTCGGGGTTGTGTTCCAGGAGGCATCCGCAGGGCCCTGCCAGGTCTCGCGCAGCCAGTCACCAGACTCGCCAGGAAGCCCGCCAGTACACCTTTGCCACTGCCATCCCGATCAGGTAAAACGCGAAAAATGCTCTTCTTTCTTTCTGAACCGATGGTTCCATTTTGTTGCCTGAATTCTGTATTCCCTGTCCGCAGCGCCGATCGGCAATCAGAATGGACCCGCCCTGCGCAAACCCGGGGTCAGCCCGGCCACCGCTCTGACATGGCAGGGTAATACCGTGACAGCAACGGGAATGCACTACTGACTCTGGGCGCCTCCTCACTCTCCTCGTCCTGCTCCAGGAATGGCTGAGAGCGTCCGCGCGGCCGCGGCCCGAGCGTCGCGGCGCGCCGAGTGCTGGACGCGGCTCCGCGCGCTGGAGACGCGCGTCCTCATGCTGCTGGCCACGTGCTCGGCCGCCAGCGCCGCCGCGCCGGCCGCCACAGCCGCGCCCGGCAGCCAGGACGACGACGGCGGCCGCGAGGACGGCGGTGGCGCCAGAGAAGCGGGTAACGGAGAGGACTCCACGCCGCGAGCCAGCCAGCGCCACGTGCATTACGTTCTGTGTCTTTCAAAAGCTTAACCGAAATACAACCCCTGTGCCAACTTTCGTGTACACACTGCCTTCATGAATTGAGCCTGGAACGACATCGGCAACCCCCGAGACAGCAGCCGCCCTGCCCGAATGCCTCTGACGCCTCGCCTTGTTGCAGGGGACAGCCAGGAGAACGCCGCACCCCCGCCCCCGCCCCCGGAACCGTCACCGCCCCCTCCGGAGGTCGTGCCGCCCCCGCGCGACCAGGAGAGCGTCGCCGTCCAGGAGGGCGATGACGTCACACTCACGCTGCTCGTCGCCGGCGGGGAGCCAACCGACGTCTACTGGTGAGTGCCGCTACCGCCCCATTTACACCTGCGAGCCGCGGTGTCACGCCCGTGTGACGAGCCGTGACGAGCGTGACGCCCACGTGACGAGTCGAGACGTGACCGTCACAGCGTGACGCGAAGAGCCGCAGCCCCGTCATGATCTGCCTTCGGCCGAGCAAGGCGCGCGGCTCCGCGGTCACCGTTTGTAAACAACTTCCAACACACGCACCCTCTTCCTCCCGACTTTTTTTGTGTCTGTTTTAAAAGAGCCGCCAAAACGTTTTCGCGATGCCTAGTAAACAAGCGGCCCACGCCAGCAACGCGTGGAACGCAATGCCCGCTGCGGGGCGAGAGTGGGGGTGGGGGGGGGGTGGGGGTGGGGGTGGGGGTGGGGGTGGGGGGCGTGGCAGGGCGAGAAAAGATGAGGTCCTTCCCTGGGACTGGCGTGCGGGCTTCCCCACTCCGGCAGTTTCCGCCCTGCCTGCATGCATGTTGCAGCTCCAACGTTGTTTACCTCCTCCCAGAAAAATTGTGCAGATGGCCATAAAAATAATCATGCTTCCGCACGCGCTTCCGAGGCACGCTCCCGGTTTGACACCCGTCACCGCTTCGTTGAGCTTTCGGCAACCCGAACGAAGGGATGCCTCGTTGGGGTGGCAGGCGGTGCGGTGCGCGCTCTTGGTCCCGGTGGCCCAGTTTTTCTCGCCAGCCAGAACCAGGCGCTGCCCCGTGCCAGGCCCAGCCCGCCGACCGGCCACGGCAACAAACCCATCCGACACTGTCATGCCGAACCCCACGCGTTCTCACACATTTTTTTGCCCGTCTGTGACAACCCTGGTGATCCTGTTAACAGCCGCAATTCTTCCGTTTCATTTCGCCTTCGTAAATTTTTCTCGTAAATTCCGTCACGCAAACTGCGTTAAAATGTGGAACGTTCGCGAAACGGTTCCCAGGCGTGCGTCGCGGCGGCAGCTGCGTCTGGACGCTGTTAGGCCCATGAGATCGCGCAATTAATCCGCTATTGATAGTTGAGGCTGGCAGCCAAGTGGCGGGGCGGGCGGGGCGGGGTGGGATGGGCGGGGCGGGGTGTCGTTCTCAGGGACCGTGGCGGGCCGCAGTCCGCCCCGCACCTCGGCGCCGCGACGCCTCGCGCTTATTCGTTCCTTCCGGCCGTCGCCGCGTCGCGCAGCCCCGCCAATCAGCGCCGGCGTCCGGTCGGCCGCGACGCGCCGCGTCCGTGTCGAGTCCGGCCCGGCGTCTTGGCCTCTGGCCGCGGCGGTCGTTGGACGCGGCGTGGCGTCCCGCCGGCGGCAACCTCAAACGCGGCGCCGGCATTTTTATGGCCCAGACACCTCGACACACCGCCTGACCCCGCAGGTGACGTCGCTGGCGTGAGTGTGAGTGAGCATCTCAAGGCCAAGGGTGCCAAGGTCCAGGCCAAGACGGAGTGCAGAGGCCGATCGTCTGAAAGTGCGTGGATGGAGCGCCTGCGAGGTAGACTGGCCCGTGGCGCAGGGCTGTGCAGCGGGATGGCCTATGCCGGCATTGACAGGCGCTAGGCGGGCAAAGCAGACCAAAGCGGGCCATAGCCGCGGCACGCCGGCACGCCGCGCCGCACTGCGCACCCTCAGTCGTCGGCACCCCGTTTCCGGTAGGAGCCCGATTTCTCATCCAAAGACAGCAGATAGTGGCGTGTCGCACGCCAACAGTGCACCCGCTTTGTCGTCGTCTGAGCGAAGGCGGAGGCTCAAAAGAAAACACTCCGCCCCCCGCGGCGACCCCCGCTTGTCGCGTCGCCGGGTTGAATGGAGACGCACAGCAGGGTCGTCACCTCGACCGTGAGGCTCCGCGACGCATCCACGGCGGCGCAGCGTGGGGAAGTCAGGGGCGGTGACAAGGTGCACGGGGGCGGGCAGGCAGGCAGGCAGGCGGGCAGGCAGGCAGGCGGGCAGGCAGGCAGGCAGGCAGGCGGGCAGACAGGCAGGCAGGCCGGCAGGCAGGGGCCACGGCGCCGCCAGCAGTGTGTGTTTTAATCGGCGGCTTCCCCGCACGTCTCTCTCACCGACAAAAATATCCCGCGCCACAGTGTGGGAGGCGTGCGGGGGACAAGAAAGAGAAGTAAGAGTGGAAAAGGCGAGCAGAGCGAGACAGCCGCACGCGCCCAGCGCCCCCAAGACGGCCCAGCAGCACCCAGCAGCACCCCAGGACGCCGCCTGCCCGCCGCGCCCGCCGCGCCAGGGCGCGAGAACTTGTCAGTTCACTCCGCTCCGCCCTGGGAGCTGGTGGAAACGCGCACGCCGCTCCCCGCGGGTAACTCACACACTCACACCTACTCGCAGTCATCACACACGCACACACACACAGACACACACCGCGACGAACTCGACGGCGACGTCCAGGCAGTGATCATGTGTCGGCCCGGGCCGTAGTGCGTCGCCCAGTGCGACGGGGAGCCCTACCCAGTGTGTGCCGCTGTACGCCCCTTCGCCTCCGCCAGCCCCGCCGGGCCATGCAGGCCGTGCTGGCCAGGCAGGCCACGCAGGCCGCGGGGGCGGGCCGCACCTGAGCCACGGCCGTGGCTGCTGACGCCTGGCTGACGCTGCGGCGGCATGGGCAGCCAGTGCTGCAAGTGCAAGTGTGCGAACGGCAAGGCGGGCAAGGGTTCCGCCAGCTCCTCGGCCTCCTCCAAAGGGTGAGTGAGTTCGCGGTTCGATCCCAGGCGCCGTCGTGAACGAGGCCCACCTCCACTGTACTTTCAACTTATTCCCCGAGACGGCAGTGGCGTGCGTTTGGGGACGCGCCTCTTCCGGCCTCTCCGAAGCCAGGGGAATGGAAGCGGGTAGAGGGTAGGGGAATAACAGAGCCGTCGCCTTGATTCGGGCAGGCCGGGGCAGGCCGGGGCACGCCACGCATGTTGGCACAAACACAGCAGGGCACTGCGAAGGCCTCGCCTGGCCTCGCCGCCCCTATTTCGAGCCTTGTCCGCCCTCGGCTCTTGTGCGCGCAGCCCTGCCCTGCCCTGCCGCCTCCGGCAGGCCGGCCCGGAGCCAACGCCGAACCCGGCGCAGCTTGGGGCGGCCGAAGCGCCCGGAAACAAGCCACTGGCAGCGACACTCGGCGAAAGGATGGCGGTGACGTCGCCGTTCTCCGTCGGCGCTGAAAAGCAATAAGGCTGTACCGGTACGCGTGAATGCGGTGACACTCCGCCATTCCTCGCGAAGCCGAGGCGACCGAGGCGCGGCCCAACCTTGGCCGAGCCAGTCGGGAATAGCCGAGGGTGGGCACGGCCAGCGGCAAAGGAACCCGGTCACGGTAGCCACGCCAGCCAGGCACGCCGTCGTCGGCGTCCTGGGCCGGCGACACCACGCCGTCGGCCGTCCCCTTCCGTGCCATTCTATGCACACATCACGTTCGAGGTCGCAAGCCGAGTTGCAGCACGCATCCTTGTCAGCCCGACGCCACCCAGTGCATCACTCACCTACACTGGCACACTCGCCGGCATGCACTGTCGTGCTCTCTCTCTCTCTCCCTCTCTCTCTCTCTCTCTCTCTCTCTCTCTCTCTCTCTCTCACACACACACACACACACACACACACACACACACACACACACACACACACCAAAGCTAGTGACTAGCTTGAGCGTGCCATCAAACAAGAATGATGTGACCTTATCCTTTTCTTAATGACGTCTTTTCCGCGCGCGGTATCGAAACACACGAGTCTTGCGAAAATAGGTGAACACAAACGGAACGGCTGGCAGGAGGAAGGCTGCTCCCCCCCTTTCCCTTTCCGCCGCCGTCGATTTTGACACGTCGGCACGCACTTCGCCTTAAATCAACAGTTTACCCAGCTCCGGCCGAAGCGGGGCGAGCATTTCGACTGCTGTCGGCACGTCATTTCGCTGCATGTCTGCCTCCCCCCCCTCTCTCCCGCATACACACGCCCAGGCCGAGGGGGCCACACCACAAGCCACCTGCCAATGTTTCAGCCGATATTTTTAGATGACTGATTTATACATTTGGCGAACTAGCCCCGCACCGAGCAATGGCGTTTGTTCCGTGTTTTTGTTTTTCTTCCGCGCCACCTTCGCGGTTGCCGTTATGCTGCTGACCCGGTGGAGTGCGACCCAGGAGGTCCAGGGGAAGGCCACTCCGCGACCAGGCGGTGCGCTGCTGACACACTCGCCCCTCCCCGCGTCGCTCAATTTCAGCAGCCCTGCCGTGCGCACACTGGCTACTGAATAATCACTGACGTGCTTAGTTTTCCACCTGTGGCGTGTGCCCGCGCCCATTGAGTGCCCCCGGGGTGTTCCGATGAATGATAAGAGAGCCATCTGTCTCCCAACCTGACGCCGCCCTGGCACGGTCCCGGCCCCGCCCCGCCCGGCGCCCCGCCGTTACATAACAATGTGCCCCCAAAAGCGACCCAGCGGCGCCGCGGCGGATGCGTGGGCCGCAGAGCGTCACCGGCCGGCCAGGCGCGCCGTTTCGGTGGAAATGCGCGCGAAAATGCGTCGCGCCGCTCGTCGAGCTTGGCAGCGGACGCGCGCCGACTCGGCCGGGTCAGGGGGCGCGTCGCGCGTCGCACAGCCCGGCAGGTTGCGGGGGACAGGGCTGACAGGGCCGACGGGGCGGCGGCCGTCTGGGCGTCGCGGCGTCCTTCCCTCAGCGTGGCTTCGAGTGCCGCGCGCCGGGCACCGACAGGGACGCCGGGGCGGCGGCCAGGGTGGCCAGCCCCCGCGGCCCTGGCGCCGCGCCAGCACCCTCGCCTTGCCCTGCCGCTGTGACACGCAGCGCCGCCGGCACGCCTCGGTGCACGCCATGGTGCACGTCTTGGTGCACGCCTTGGTGCAGGCCGCGCGACCCACGGCCGACCCACGGACAACAATGACTCAGCGATTGTCCTTGCAGGTCCCGCAACGACCGCCGGCTCCTGGGGGACCGCTTCCACGTGGCACGCAAAGACGGGCACGCTGTGCAGCTGTCGCTGACGCGCGTGTCGCGTGACGACTCGGGCCGCTACACGCTCACGGCCTCCAACTCGTCGGGCGAGTCGCGCGCCGGCTACGACCTGCGCGTCGACTCCAGGATGTCCATGTCGGACTCACTGAGCGTGCCCACGCACGACGACGCACCGCACTTCCTCCGCTCCCTCGCCGACCTCGCCGTCAAGGTCGGCACCCGCACCAGGTTCCTCGTCGAGATACGCAGCCCTTCCGACCTCAAGGTACCTGCCACGCTGCTCTGATTCCAGCCCGTGGGTGTCGTTGTGGTGTCATTTGCCAGACACCTCCACCTTGCATCTGTTCCAGGTAACATGGCTGCGAAACGACAGGCCGGTCAAGGAGACCGACCGCTTCCAGTTCCTGAACGAAGGCAACTTCTGGTGCGTGGACGTGGGCCCCGTCATGGTGGAGGACCACGGCCGCTGGACGTGCGTGGCGGAGAACGACGCCGGCCGCTCAGCCTGCGCCTGCCAGCTCAGCGTCCTGGGTACTTTGACTTTTCCCACCGGAAAACAAAGTCAGTGTTGGAACAGTGATCGCGGTGGAATGACCCCTGTCGTTTCTCTCCCTCGCAGTGCCCAAGGCGTACAAGGGCCCCGAGTTTTTGGAGGAGCTCCGCGCGCTGCTGACGGAGCAGGGCACCGTGTCCCTCGAGTGCAAGGTGGTCGGCGTGCCCACCCCCGCCTTGCGCTGGTACAAGGACGCCAAGGAGATCCGCGCCGGGGACGTGTTCGCGCTCACGGCCGACGCGTCGGACCCCACCTCCCTCGGCACCTACACCTGCGAGGCCGTCAACTGCATGGGCAGGGCGTACTCGTCGTCCCGGGTGCACGTCGTGGGTCGCGGCAGCAGGGAGGGCTCGCTCAAGCCGGCAGACTGGTAGGTCTACGCGTCCGACCGGCAGCCGCCACGTGAGACACTGCAAGGTGCCTAATGCTACTTGTTCCCACAGTTTGCTTCCAACTGGGCCGCCGCCTACATTTGACGAAGAAATCAGCCACGAGAAAGCCCGGATCGGCGACTCACTGACTCTATCTTGCCACGGTAAGGTTTTAAAAAAGCAGCAGTCAATACCCCGCGGCTGAAAACAGTTCCCGCGGGCGGCGGACAGTATTGCACATGCACTTGCCAACAGATGCAATTTCATAATGGGTTGGTTTGTTTATCTTGTTTCCAGTTCAAGTGCCTCCCTGGCCGAAGAGCATCCAATGGTACAACAGCGAAGGCCGCGTTGAGACTGGCGAACGTTACCGTATCCTGGAAGATGGCCTCGGCGGCTACTCAGTCGAGATCTCGGCCCTCGAGGCCTGCGATGACGGCGAGTGGAAGTGCGTCGCCACGTCGTTCGAGGGCGTCCGAGGCATCTCGACGGCCGTTGTCACCATGACTTGTAAGATTTAGAGTTGAACAAACGCAGGATTACGGTTACGCTTAATTTTGCATTCTTCTCTTTGAGAAGTTTAATTTTCCACTTAGTTGGGAACTGAGCGTTATGATTTTTACAGATCCAAAGAACTACAGAAAGCCAAGATTTTTAGAAAGCTTGCGTGCTATTCTCACCGAAGAAGGCCTTGTTTCGTTTGAGTGTAAAGTGGTTGGGTTCCCAACGCCACAACTACGCTGGTTTAAAGACGGACAGGAGCTAAGACCGGGCGATGTTTATCAACTCACCGGAACCAATTCCTTAGGTCGGTTGGATATGGAAAAATGTCCATGTGAACTGAGGGATTCTTTTCACTCATGTTCCTTTCAAATGGCTTCTAGGGTCGTACTGCTGCATCGCTCGAAACTGTATGGGCGAGGCCAGCAGCACTGCAGAGCTCACTGTCGAGGACATCCAAAGCCAGCTGAGCGAGGAGGAGCGATTGTCCCTATTTTCAAGCGACAGCGTTCCTCACTTTGTCCGCGGCTTGCGATCGCAAGAAGCTAGAGTAGGCGATAACTTCCGGTTTACTGTACAGGGTACGTCTGTCAAACTATGGTGATTTAAGGCAGCCGATGGAAGGGGCCTGTCTGTATCACTCGTGTTCACTTATGCTTACAGTAAGCGTAGCGCCAGAACCAAAGCTGGAGTGGTTCCGTGACGATGACCCGGTGGTGGAGGGGGACAAATTCCGAGTAACCCGCGAAAACCTGGGCACCTGCCATCTCGA
This sequence comes from Thrips palmi, assembly GCF_012932325.1. Classification (NCBI taxonomy): domain Eukaryota; kingdom Metazoa; phylum Arthropoda; class Insecta; order Thysanoptera; family Thripidae; genus Thrips; species Thrips palmi. The sequence goes on from NW_023144635.1 coordinate 4,437,472, forward strand.
CATTCGACCTATCGACGTTAACGATCAGGTAACAAAAACAAACGCTCCTGCCAATAAAAGCCTTTCTTTTTTAAATTGCTAATTGCTTACTTTAATTTTGTATTTTTTCTATAGGCGGAGTGGAAATGCGTAGCAACGAACGATTTTGGGCACAGCGTTACTTCTTGTTTCTTGAAATTAACCATTCCAAAGCACTTCAAGAAGCCTCGCTTCCTTGAATGCTTACGCGCTGTGCTCTCCGAAGAAGGGGCTGTGAATTTAGAGTGTAAGGTAGGTAAATCATTATTTTGGAGTCCGTTTGAAATTTGCGTAAACTTACTTATTTATGGACGCATTTTATTTTAGGTCATAGGCGTTCCCCAGCCTGTGCTTAAATGGTACAAGGATGGAGAGGAATTGAAGCCGGGCGACATTCATCGAATCATTTCGGGACAAGACGGAACATGCTGCCTAGGCACCTACACGTGTGAGGCAACCAACTGCATGGGCACTGTGTCAAGCTCAGCTTCCCTTGTAGGATTCGAGGGTAAGTTAGTCCATAAATTGGAGTATTTCTACATTCACCTCCAGTTTTCTGTGAATGCCAGCTACAAATTGCAGAAATTTTGCCTTCGTTATACAAGCAATATTTAGCATGTTAGTTTGATCCTTAATAACGTAAACTATTACATTTCTTCCTTATCTTTTCTAGAGCGAGGATCTCCCAAGAGTGGTGCAGCACGGGCGCCCCAACCCATAGTCCGAGACCCGTCTTTGTCCACGATTCACGAAGAGCGCACCTCTCAAATGCACGACGCCGAGCAGTCACTTTCTCTAGACGAAAGGGGAGAGGTTAGCTTCTCCTTTGATGGCAAGGAAGTATCTGTTTCACTGTATGAAACACCAGATCTTACAGAAGAAGAAGCACTCCAAGTGGTTGAAATGTACGCAGACGAGCTTAGCGAACACATATCAGGTGAGTTTTGCAATATACTGTAGACAGTAAACAACTAAGCCGATATTAACATTTTCAATGACAATCTTTGTTATTTTTTAGAACACAATATCGTGGAGCTGCCACCATTACGATTTATGAAAGAATCGTCCACGTCTGGAAACCTCCTGATGGAAGCTGTTTTAGTAGACGTGTCTCCCGACTACTTTGGGCCAGCAGGAGAAGAAGACTTACGAACTGATGCGGATATGGATGAGTTTTCCATAAGTGACGAAGCAATGACGCTGCATACTCCTAACGAAGACGAAGATAAGTCTGAGCGGCTTGATTCAGAAGAAATATTTGATAGAGCGTTAGAGCCACTAGCAAGGTCAGGCTTGTCAAACGAAGAAATTCCTCCAAAGCGGCCGCCTAGAAAGACAAGAAAAGATCTCACAGACTCAAAATCTGGAAGTAAAGAGTCCCGATCAATTGAGGAAAAGAGCGATTCCTACTCTGATGCAAAGGGGCATTCGCTGGAAATGGACACAAGTTATAAGAGCGCAAACGAGAACATGGAGAATTTGACTGATGAAAACATGTCTGGTAAGGCTTCCAAAAGAAAATCATCAGCAAGCGACGAGTCAAGCAGCAAATTAAGAAAATCCGAGACTGGCCAACTTCAGAAGTCAGCAGAAGGTAAAGATACAAGTTGTAAGACAGAAAGCAAAACTCCTCAAAAAGGTTTATCGAAACTGGGTAAACGGGGCAGAACGACTTCTGTAGAATCTAACAGTGTCACTGAGGACGACACCATATATGAAGATAACATTCCAAAAAAGCCACAACTTGCATGTATCGACGCGCTTGTTCCAGAATATCAGACAGGTCAGATATCTGTTCTAGACTCTCTATCACATTCCTTGCAGAGTATTCAGAATGGTTTAATGCTGGTTGAAAATCAAGTTGCTTCTCAATCTATAGATAACAAATCAGCCAAAGAAAGCTTTGAAATTCTTGATGATTTGTCGCAATCTTTACAGGATATACAAAGGGGTCTTAGCTTAATTGAACAGCACATAGATGAAGAATCTGTTGTACCTCCGGGTCAAACAGAAATGTCTATCCTTGAAACTTTGGCACAACCACTGCAGGAATTTCAACAAAAACTTGCATTAGTTGAGCAACAGTCTGTCCTCGGGGGGACCGAAGAGACATTACTGGAAAGGACAACCCATTCAATAATGGAGTCCGTGTCTCAACCAATGCAAGAGTTCCAAAGGGAAATGGGCTTAATACATCAGCGAGCAGCACTAGGAATGGGTGAAGATTTCGTTACAGAACGACTTCAAATTTTATGTGTTCCATCAGGTCGCAGCAGCGCTGAAGAAGTTGAAGCCATTGGCCCGAAACGAACGACTGTGGATGAATCTGAAGCCAAAATGAAGGCATCTCTATCTCTCCAGACTTTAGCCGAACCCGTGACCGAATTACTCAACGCCCTTGAAAAGTTCCAGTCAGATGTAGTCAAAGTTGACGGAGGAGATATTTTATCTGACAAACCCAAATTCGCATCATTGGAGAAACTACTATATCCGATGAAGGTGCTAAAGACGGAAATTGAGCTAATCGAGCAACAGGCAATAACGGAAGCTGATGCTAGTCTGATCCAAGGAAAAAGCCTCTCAATTCTCGAAGCTGTGTCACAACCGATGGATGAGCTTCGTAGAGGAATAGCACTAGTTGAACAACGAGCAGTCTTGGACGCAGGCCAAGAGTTCTGTTCTGTTTCTGTTTTGGAAAACCTTGAAAAACCAATTCGAAGATTAAAAAGGGGACTGAATCAAATCCAACAGCAAGTGTCGCTTGAGGCGAGTCTTGAGTCGATACCTCAAAGTTACGACATATCTGTGTTGCAAGGTTTAGAAATATCTTTACACAACTTAAAAAGAGTTTTATCTGCACTTCAAAAGAAATGTGCCGCCCAGCAATCTGAAGAAGTATTTCACTTATTCGAAGTCTGTACTCTTTTCGAACCTCTTGACAACTTGTCGCACGCTATCACCAGAGCAAGCGAAAGCATCTTAACAGAAAGCACAGACAGTTCATCAAAGCCTTCAATTGCATCGCTTGATTGTATAACATCGCCATTGAACGAGTTAAATAAGGGCCTTCTTCATGTTGAAGAACGGTTTTTCCCGGGAAATGTGCGAAAATCTACTACTGAACAGAAATCGGTTGCGGAACTAGTACAAAGTCCTTTGAAGGCATTACAAGAGGCTCTGGCCAAAGCTGGTAGAGAGGTGTGCGTCGACCAGTCTACAGACGAAGAACTAAACCCAGAAACAACTCCTGCTCTTCTAACTTTAGTTCCAGCTGTTCAAAATCTTGAGAACTACTTAGGAAGTCTCCTTACTCAGCTACGTAGACCAAAAGAAACAGATGAAATATCTCTTGCGGAAAGTTTGGAAACACTGCAATCTCTGTTTAAATGTGCTTATGAAGTTGAAAACTCAGTATCACAAATACGCCGACTGGCCATGAAGAAAGTACCCCAGGACAAAACGGGAGCCCTGGTCCTGGGTTCACTTAAGGAGCCCTTCCACGAATTGGGCACGAAGCTGATTGAAAAACAACAAGGGCTTCTTTTGCAACCGGGAGATCTTACGCTGTTTGTGAAGCCACTTGACGTAGATCTTCAAACATTGTTCCCACAGTTTGATACAATGTGTGAAGCATTGAATGACGTACAGCTGTTTGCTGCTCTACAGGATGTAAATGCGACTCCAGGGAAGCATTTTCTAAATTTAAAGGACTTAAACGAGCCAATCACACAATTAATTGCAGAAGTTGTTAAAACAAAATCAGATGTCACAAAAACAGCTGCAAATTCAACAAACTACCCATTATTGCAAAAACTGGTGCCTCCAATGCAGAAACTGACAGCAGCCTTATTAAAGTTAGAAGGAGCATATACGGAAATATCTGGTCCTGCAGGTGTGGCAAGTGAAATCTACGTTGATGCGATGAAACAAACGTCAATTACTCTTCGTTCTCTGTTTGAACAAATTTCATTGCTACCTGAACCAGGATTTGAAGGACTTCAATCGAAGAAACTAAAGGATGCTTGTCTCAATCTTATCCAGCCATTGGCAGGAGTTGAGTTTCTTGTGCAGAAGCTCTCTAGTGACCTAGAGACAGACATCAATCCAACTAGTCTTCACAATTCCCTTACTCAAATATCTAAAGCAATGTCAGTGCTTTCCAATGAGATAAACTCAACGACAAATGAGCTTGAAGAAAAATTAATTGACTCAGGCTCAACGCAGCCTGAAATCGTTCACACAATTCTATCTTCATTTTGTGACGTCCAGAGAGCAGTTCGTGCTACGCAGGTTCAAATTGCTATGGAATCTGGGGAAGAAGATCTTGGAAATTCTCTAACACCTCAGAAGTTTGTCGAAATTAATGACTCACTTAGAGATCTGAAATCTAATCTCCAAAGTTTTGAGATTGTGGCATCAGCCAAATCAAAAGAAATTGTTGTGTCCCACGCCGTTGAAATGGACAGCTGTTTAAGCAAAGCACTTCAAAAAATAGAAGAGTTGCCCAAGCATCAATCTAGTTCTCGGTCTCCGTTTGCTGATTGGAACTCAATATTTGGCTCAATACACTCGTTAAAACCGCATTTTACTGCCCTTAAAAATATTTTAAGTACAATTCGATCAAAACTAGAGAATGTGCCAGAAGGGCAACCAGTAATAGACCGGACATTAACGATTAACCTAGCAGAAAATTTAAGAGAAACTCAGGAACAACTTGGAAAACTATCTTTGCAAATAATATCTGCTCAGGGGCACGTGCCACAATTAGGAACTGCTGAAAAGCTTTTGTTCACTGCAAATGATCTAAAGAATCACATTGCAACATTACAAAACGTAATCAATACTAAATTTGAAAGTGATATGGTATTAAGTTCCTCTGAAGCATCATACCTCTGCACACTATTAAGCCCTCTTCTAGAGTTCACTAATGGAATTGAACAAGTATCAACAATGGGTGTTGCAATGGATCAAAGTTCTATGTCTGTACCTCAACTTCAAAACTTACAAGATTCTGTTTGTGAACTCCAGGTTGCGCTCGATTCCTTTAAGTCCCTTGTTCCTTCAGATGATGTCAAAACTCCAGGCAGTCAGATTATATTTGAGACGCTTTCTGAACCACTGCAGCAGTTAAATAACGGCTTATCTCATGTGTGTGAGGCCACTGGTAAAAAGCCTACAGCATCTATTTTACTCCTTCAAGCTTCAATAGCTCAGCCTTTGGAAGAAATGATTTCTGCTCTAGAGTACGAAACAGAACGGTTAACACACATTGTTGATTCGTACGTACCAGAAACGGACAGAGATATAAAGAAGTCGCAAATTACACTCCCGGTTGAAGGATTTAAAGCCAAGATTAAAAACATGCACACTGCCATTTCAAGCGGGGCTCATAGTGACGGCGAAGCTCAGGTGGCCACCCTTAATGGTTTAACCCAGTGCGTGCGAGAGTTTAGACAGTTGGCAGGTGCTGTTCAAAGTGAAGTTGCCAAAATGTGTGAACCAATACAAATATCAAATAAAGGTAGTCTACCGCTTCTTCAAAACCTTCAGCAAACAGTCAAAGAACTTCAAACAGAAGCAACAAATGCGGTATCGATAGCAACGATACACCTAGAAAACGCACCAGTGTCCTCAAAAGAATCGGCAGTGCTATTGGAAAAAATAATCAACCCAGTTTCTGATTTTTTACAAAGTCTCTCACATTTTGAAAACGATATAATTTCGGAAAATGATATGGTCCCACTTGCTAAATCTACCGCCCCAAAGAGTCTTGTAGAACCATTGTCAAGTATGAAACAAGTCTTACTCAATATTGGAAGAGAAATTTCAGAGAATGCAGTTCATGAAAATATCGCAGTGTTTCAACGGCCAATTCAAGACCTACAAAGAGGAATTGCATTGATTGAAGAAGAAATATTTTTGTATACTGATGACTCCCTAACCTTAAAAGACGGTGTGTCAATTCTGGACACTCTGTCTCAACCCATACAGGCCATGAAAAAAGAAGTGTTGAAATTTCAGGCAGATCTCATTAAGGACAGTGGAGTACCAAAACAAGAGCTTGTAGGTCCAGTTCCCAGCTTAAAAGTATGTTCAAGTGCGCTGCATAATCTTGAAAAGGCGATCATCGCATCAGAAGAAACTCCGTGGGATAAATCTAATCTATCCCCGGCTTTGTACGCTGCGTGCAATGTCCTGAGTTCTGATGTACTAGAACCCTTAAAAGGTTTGTGCTATTGGACGACTTCTCTCCTTCAGCAAACTCAATCGCCAAATAAGGTTACCCAGGACGCTGTAGAAGTCCTTGAGAAACCTTTAGAAGACGTGTCGCAGGCCTTGCTAAAGGCAACTGCTCAAGTAGGACAATATTGTGGTGAGAAAGACTTTGCATCCGTTCAGAACGTCCTCGGCGAACTGAAACAATTTCAGAAAAATGTTGAAATCGCCCACAATCAGCTTGCAAAATGCAAGGTAAACAATGATCTGAGTGCAGAAGACGCTGTTATTCAACTCGGAATGCTGGCTCTTCCTACAAAAACATTACAGGAAAAGATATGTGTATTGTTCGAAGATGCAAATAAAATGCAAACAGATGCTTTCTTACAGAAAAATTATCAAGCTGCAGTTCAGCACGTCTCGCGCGCTTCTGAGGCGGCACAAAATCAGGTGTCCAAAGTATTGCCGACTCTTGACGAGAAATCAGCGTTTGCCTTTAAAGAAATCAGCAACGGACTAAAAGACTTAGTAAAAAGCTTATCGCTCCCCGGCCAGCAAGAAAGGCCGGGGCTAAGCCCTCCCATATGTTCTACTGCACTTGAAAAGCTGACGGAAATTCTTTGTGACACAGAGAAAAATGTACTGTCTGGAACGGATAGTACAGATAACACACTGAAAAATGCGGTCAAGCAGCTTGAGTGGAGTTTAAAATTAATTCACGAAGAAATAGCCTCTGTATCAACGCATTCGTCAATGTCAGCGGCTAAAGAAGAATTTGTTCTTAAGACAATATCCGAGTCACTCCATGAATTTTCTGATCAATTAATCAAATTACCAGTCAAAGGTTCTTTAATAAAACACGAAAAGTTCCAGCAACTTGAAGGCGAAACACACGCAATCCTAGAAAGTGTCTCTGAATCAATTGACGCAATGAGAAAAACGGTTACAGAAAAGGTACCGGTAAAATCAGTCTCCGATGATGACAGTCAAAGTATCAGTTCTGTTGTACAATTGCTTTCATCTCCTTTAGAGGCATTATGGAGCGGAGTGCAACAGATAAAACAAGCAACGCAAGAGGCAATTCCTAACGTTGAGCCAAATGTTCTTCTTGAACCGGTTTTCTTACTAAAAGACACATTGCTGGCAATGGCACAACAGTTGCGTCATTCTGACCAGTGTCCAGATGCAGCTAAAATGCTTGAACCCTCAATTGAAACTATTGAAACGGCTGTTGTCAAAATTGAGGAATGTGCCCAATCGTCACCATCAGGTGAAAGTTCTTTAATTTTAGAGGCCATTGCAACTCCTCTTAAAGAACTTAGGCAAAATGTAGCTCATCTTCAAACCACTGCAAGCGTTAATGATATTGCGCAAGACATAAGTAAATGTGTTCAAGACATTCAATCTGAAGTTACAACAGCAAAGATGTCACTTGTGTCTGACCATGTCTCAGCCCAAAAACTGGTAGTGTCAGCCTTAGAAGGATTAGAGGCCCCGTTAAATACCATACAAAAAGAACTGACACTTGCTGTCCAAAAAGTAACGCAACCTTCTAGCACCTCTACAGATGCGTCGCCTTTGCTCGTGCCTGCATTGCAGGAACTATCACAAAAGATTATTGCAGTAAAAAGCCAAATTCCATCGAAAGGTGAGGAGAAAATTTTACTGCAACCAATAGAAAAGATCCAAGATTTGGTTTTTGAACTACAGTCGGCATGTGAACAGGCAAAGGAAACAACCGATGTGCAAGTGTTATCTGTGGTTGCCGAATCCTTGCACTGGCTCCGAGACGAAACTAAGCTAGTTCTTTGTAGTTTGCAAAATACTGACTCGGCTCAAGATGCACAAACTGCGGCGGTAGAAGCTGAAGCGTTTTCTGGCAAGACGCCAGAAATGTTCGTGCAAGCTTCAATGGATAGTTTACTAAGCATGTGCCTTGGTCTTACATCAGAAACCAACATCAGTTCCGTGCAAATGCTCGCTGAAAAATTGGTGACATTAGTAGCAAGTTTAAAGAAAGGGCAGGATGAAGTAACTTCAGAGGAAACTAATAATATTTTGCTATGCGTGCAGTCCATCAAAGACGCTATTGCCCCTCTGCCCCATGGAACACAACAAACTGATAACATCCTCAGTTTGGTTCAAACAGTGCAAGAAAGCATAAATGAATTGATTTCTAGCAAATCACCAACAGCTACCAACGTTAATTCTACAGTGACCTCTCTAAGAACTTCGTTGGACTTATTAAGGGTATGCTTGAACCTCACAGATGTTCGTCGTGAAAACACATCAAAGTGCATTTTTGAAATGCAGACTCTTTTGAAACCTATTGCTTATTTGGCAAATGAACTCTCAGTGGCAACTTCTCCTACTACTGTTCATGATCTCCCACCACTTGAAAACATTTGTGCATCTGTAAAGGAACTCAAAAAGACAGTTTCGTTGGCCAAAGGGCATGTATCTGCCTTAAAAGAAACTGGAATTGACATTGCAAAAGAGTTTTTAAAACCACTGCAAGATTTCGAATTGAGTTTGCAAACTATTGAAGAGGACTACATGAGAAAGGAAAACAGAGGAGATTCTTCAGAAAGGATTAAAGAAACAATAATCAAGGCTTTGTGTCATCCGCTTGATCTTTTCCAAGCATCGATAGGAAGGGCAAAGAAGATGGAAGCTCTGAAGGTGACGGCTGAATCACACGCACCACTCGTACAGGAAATTTCAGATCATGTCGAGAACATAAGAGCACAAATAAATCAAGCAGCGAATGTTTCTCAAAACATAGACAAGCCTGATGTGAAAACGGCTGTGCATACGATGCAAACTCTTGAACTTCCACTACAAAGTTTGGTGAACGCTATAACCGAAGTAGAAGACCACAAAGGACCTAAGGATGAGGCCGTGCAAAAGGTTGTTAGACCATTACACGAGCTCAGTAAGGCTGTGGCCGTTGCACAGTCACTTATGGCATCAATTCCACAAGAGGAGGCATGCTTAGTATCTGTGCTAAAAAAGCCAATCAACGATTTGCATACAGCTGTATTTATCACTGAAGAGGCAGCCAAAAACGCTGTTGCTACTGGTGAGCAGCCACTGGTTATCCAGGACACTGTTCTTGATTCACTCGGAAAGCCCCTTCAAGATCTTGAACAAGCTGTGGTGCAAGTAAACAAAAAAATGGTGGAAGCCGTTGAAAATAAACCTCATCAAATAACAGAAGACGACCAAAAACTCATCTTAAGACAGTCTGCTTCAATCAAAGAAACAGACAGTGAAAGACTTAAATCTGGTGATCAACGCACAGAGTCTCATCCTGAAGTCACATGCATTGCAATCCAGGGACTACTAGAAGAAATAAGCAATTTGCCCCTAGAATGTGTATCACCTGTGCAGGAATCAGCTGTGTCACTCATGCAGCAAACGTTGGAGCCGTTCGTGCAACCATTCATGCAATTGAGCTCCGATATGCAAAAGGCATATGCGTCCATTGTTCAAGGAAGCACTGAAGAGCACAGTACATTAAAGAGCTCCATTGAAGTTCTCCACTCGACTGTTATAGAGGTGCAGGCAAAACTGAGTCAAGAAGAAAATCCTGAGTGTATACTTTTACCGTACATAGCCTCGTCTTTAGATGTTCTTGAGCAAACAACTGCCTCCGTTGCAGAAAAAATTCATGAGGTTGGAGAAAAGTGTGCACTGCAGCTTAGTACTTTGAACGAACTTTCAAATCCAGTTGAGAATTTAACAGAAAAAATAGCTATTGCGTTTTCAAAACTTTCTTCAAAGCAAAGTGAACCTCACATACCATCTGAAGAAGGAAAACTTGCTGTATCCAGTGCCTTGTTATTTGTAGATGAAACAGTGGACATTATAAAAGAGCTGCAATTTGAAGTGGGTTCCTTGTGTGATGTTTCTGAAGAAGATTACCTGAAAGCCGTGCTGGCACCCCTTCTTCAACCAATACAAGATTTCGAACAAAGTCTGATATTAGTGAAACAAACAATACAAAATGAGTCCGCTTCCAAACCTTTGAAACTTATTGTCGAAACTCTTGCTGATTCGATGAACACAGTGCAACGTGGTATCAAGCAAGTCCATGCCGAAATAAAAGAATTTGCGCCAGAAGAATCAATAAGTTTGATTGCTGTTCCTTTACAAACTCTCGAAGCTGGTGTTCAGTCTATCATCGAAGGCCCATTAAAAACTACTTCAAAAGCTAGTATTGAAACAGCTAGCTTGAATTTGGTGACAGCCCCTCTTCAAGAATTCAAAGAAGAGCTAAAAAAAGTTAAGACAGAAATAAATGTTAAGATTGCAAAGGAAAATGTACTGTGTTTTGTCGAAAACGCGACTAACAGCATTCAAAATTTAGAAAAAGATCTGTGTATGGCAATGGAAGCAGTTGAAACAGGCCAACCACTAGACACAACAGATGCCAAAGAACTGACAATTCTTCAAGGTCCACTGAACGATCTTTTCAGCTACGTCAATGAGCTGAAAGAAAATGTTCTACGTGTACAAGTCGATACACCACAGAAGCTGACGATAGATGACGTGTCAAAGCCATTACAATCCCTTCAGCTATCCTTAAAAGAAGCTGAGTCATTTCTTCAGTCTGAATCTGTTTCAGATAATGAAAAATGTGCAGATCTACTTGAAGCATCCGCGGCATTGCAAAAGGCTGTTTTAAAGGTAGTTCAAGAGGCTGCAACTCTAGAAGACCCCACTGTGATGCACTCTATAGTAATCAACGAACTTTCCATGCCCTTACAAGAATACTGTAAAGAGGTCACCGAAATAAAATCTGCGAGGGAAGCAGCACAAGTAGAATTAGCTAAAGTGAATGAAGCAACCCTTAGAAATGCGACAAAAATAACAGAGGAAGTCAACACGCTTCTTTCTTTGCCGATCAAAATTTATCCATCTGATCATATATTTGCTGCTCAGAACGCGACCAAAACGTCCCACATTGTTATTGAAAATCTTTTGAAACCCCTAAAAGCCATTCAACTTCTTGTCGAACAAGCGAAAACGGAACTGCAAGAAGAGACGCCAGGGCAGCATGTAACAGCACAAGATTTGAAGTTGTCTTTGCAAAGTTTAGTCGATGGCCTTGATCAATCGCATAAAACCATACTAGATTGTAAAGACCAAGAATCCGTTCAAGAGAAGTCAGCAGCCGTTAGAAACAGGTTAAGTGACATTGGTGACCAATTGCAGTTGAAGGGCACAGATGGCTCCATTGCACAAGTAATTGAAGAAATTGTAGGTCCCATTGCCTCACTCACCGATTTAATGTCTTCAGTCGTTTTGAAAGAGGCCCAAGAAGACAAAGTCCGTGCTCTGAATGTTGTAACTGCAACCATCCAGGAAATAAAAAATGAGGCAAACCTGAATTTATCTGAATTGTCACAAGATGACGTTTCATCTGTCAATAAACCTGTAACTGCTTCTTCTGTATTGTCTACGATTGCAAATCCTCTCTCAAACTTACAAGCAATCGTTCAGAAAGGAGTTGCTCACGTTCAGGCAACTGATGAATTGGAACTTGAGCCTTTACTGGAAATTGCACAAGCCCTAAAACCTTTAGAAAACGTGCTTGCCTCGGCGCACCAGATGGTTGTCCAGAATAATAGCCTTTTACAATGTGAGAACGTGACACTGCTGGAAGTAGTTGAGAAGCTTCAGGACGGAATTACTACGGCAGAAACATCTCTTCAGTCAAACAATGCGTCAGAGGAAATATTAAAAGGAGAAGTTTTTGAGAATTTGGCAGAAAGTCTTTGTACTTTCACCGCGGAAATAAAACAAGTAAGAGAAAAAGAAGAGCAAAGTCTTTATGAAGAAGCTTTAAACGTCTTGAAAAATGCAATTTCATGCATTTCCTCGGGATGCAAAGACTCAATTCCTCTTATCACAGACGGCCCCTTGCAAGTGAAGGGCGTACGTTACATCCAATGTTTTTCCGCGTTGCAAGTGCCATTTAAAAATCTTACAGAATTGCTTCAAAGCGTTGAACAAAGGCCCCAATTAATTACAGAAAGCCCGCAGCACGAGACACTTGCAAGTACCTTAAAAAACCTTCAGCAGGCATTAGCGATAGCAGAATCAGAGGCTAAAGAAGCCCCTCCTGAGCTAAGTGCTTTTACTCCAGCCATTACAGCTGCTTCTGATTCACTACTTTCGTCTCTGAATAAACTGTCTAAGAGCAACACTCTCATTGAGCTAGAGAATATAGCAGGTGTATTGACGCAGTTTGCCTCCTCTATAAGAACCACAACTCAAGAATTGCAAAACCAAGCTGCATTGGCAATGGCTGAGTCTACTTTGCTTGCAGTAGACGAACTCGCAAACATAGCAAACGGAAGCATCGCAGAGGCACCAGCAGAGCTTGGCCTTCGTGCCACTGTAATACAGCCATTGAACCAGTGTTTGGTGCAACTCGGGGCTGCAGTTAAAAGCCTTCAAGAAATATCTGACGTTTCTGATGAAACAACTTTACATGATGATAAGTTGACCGTTTCTTTGTCTAATCTTCGTGAAAGTTTAGCTGCAAGGGAACAATTTTTGATGGACCAAACTATTGAATCTCTGGGTGACCTAGCATCCTTGGTTGTTCCGTTGCATGATTTACAAACTTCTATAAAGTCAATTTTGAAAGAAAAGGGTGACAAGCTTAGCACAAAGGAAAGTAAAGAAATTATAATTAAATTTGCAGGGCCCTTCTTAGAGTTTTCGAAATTAGTAACTGACCTTAAGAAGGCAGAAGACAATGCAGTACTTGCAGAAGCTCTTAAAACTACAGATCTAGAACACGCCTCACTTGTGGACTGCGCTCTGAAATCAATTAAAGAGGTCAATAATGATATGGCCGACATTCTCAATCCATCAAGAGACCTCAAGGCTCATTTCATCGAAGCTTCAGTTCTCACTGAACTATCATTGCCAATGAAGGAACTGGACAGAGCTGTCTCAGTAATGAAGGAGGTTGATAGAGATCGAAATCGTGTGGAAGCATTACTCACACCACTACAAAATCTTCTTTCATTAGTCAATGACTTGAAAGACGACATAGACTCAAAACCGCAGGAGGACCGGCTACTCATAGATGACCTTTTAGTTCCCCTTTCTCAACTGTCTTGGAGCGTTACTTTCATTGAAGAAAATGCTTTGTTAAAGCGCGAGATTGGCGAAAATCCTGTTGTTATTGAAAACACAATTTTAAAATCAATTCTAGAGCCCTTGGCTGAATTTAAGAGCAAAATAAACAAAGTAAAGGGCAAACTGCAAAGTAAGATTCGATCAAAGTGTGATTTGGCGACGTCTCTCATCAACACAATTGACACTTTTACAGAAACAGTTGAAAATTTGGACAAAGGGGAAGACTTACGTAAAGTCAATCTACCTTTAAAAACTATGCGCGATGGTGCAACAAAAATAAAAGAAGATATTCTGCAAAGTACTGCATCGGAGCCTCGAGACCCTAAGCAGCTAGCGAAACCAGTAAAGGATGCTGTGAAAATATTAAATGACATCACTTCTTTGACAGAAGATAAAGAATTGCTGACGGAGCATGTAGCTAAGCTTTCCAATTCACTATCACAAGTAAATAATGATGTCACAAAAATGTCGAAAGGTGGGGAGAAGCCATGGAATATTGAAGATTGCGTGATGGAGAATGTCCAAAATGCCCTTAAAATGTTTGTTAAATGCATTGAAAATCTGGCACCTGCGTTGCATCAACAGTCATGTTCTGTAGAAGACGTTCCTACCCTGGAATCAGAAAGCTTTTTAAGTATACTGCCAGAAGGTGCCGTTGCTCATTTAGTGAGTGCTACAGACGATCTAACAAAGGAACTCGCTAGGATAGAAGTTAACGTTGTCATTGACCAAACTTCAGAAATGCCAGAAAAAACCAGACAAGCAGTTCTTGAAACACTTCAAGAACCTGCAAAGGAGCTTAGTGCGACTATAAGCAAAGTGGCTGAAATGCTGGCTTGCAACGAAACTGTCACTGAGGATCAAGTAAAGGATATTGCGTCAAGAATTCGCGACCTACACGAAGGTCTAGAAGAGATAGAACAAGAAGTTGTGCTTGAACAAATAAAAGAAGGTGCCGTAAATTTATCTATGCTTCAAGCTATCATTCGCCCCATAGAGCAACTAAATACCTGTGTTGCATTATTCGAAGACAACCAGGTTTACCAACTACCAAGGGAATCCGTAGCTGAAAATGAAGCTACATTTGATTTCAGCACAGTTTCTCAGCCGGTAAAAGAACTTTCCGAATGTCTAGCTGTGGTAGAAGAGTCTATCGTTCACGAACATTTGGATTCTTTGCCTGTGAGCCAAGACCAACAAGTATTATACGCTCTTGCAAATCCTATACAAGAGTTGAAGTCAGGACTAGAACTTGTGGCGAAAGCTCAAGATTCAGAAACCACAATAGCAATGCAGAAATCACAACTGGAACAACTTCTAAAGTTGGCAAAGCCCATTCAGGAAATACAGGTCAGTACTTTAAATAAAACTGAAGCTAGAACATTAGATTTAAGTTTTGTTTTGTGTCTCATGCGTTTTAAGGAGGGAAACTAATTATAAATGTGGTTTTACAGGTTGCAATTCAAACAGTTGACAATGAAGAAGAACTAGAAACACAGCAGCTAGAAGGTGGTATCAACACAGCATTACTGAAAGCTTTAGCGGAGCCACTACAAGTTTTAGGTCACAAAATTGCCGTTATTGAACATCAACAAGTAATGGAAGCCAATATTTGTTCAGAGTCTGGTACAGATATTTCTAAGCACTCAACTGTAGTAAGTGTTGTAGAAGTTACAACACAAGGGGAACAAGCAATTATACACAAGCAGGTACTTCTTGAGGCAGACGGTGGATCTTTAGATAATTCCAGCAGCGTTGAGCCGCAACAAGCACAAGAAACAGAAACGTCACTTCGAGCGGTTGGCGTCATAGAGGTTCAAGATACTGTGGAGGCAGAGGCATCACTTAAGCTAAGATCCAAAAAGCAACACGACCAAATAGATGCGAAGAACGCATCGGATTCCCTTGGCATGGCTGTGTATGCCGATTCCGGCGTCCTAATGTCATCGAGACGCGATGAGTCATCTTCCGAAATGCACGATGAACCTGAAACCTTATCAGATATAGAAAGCATACCAGAAATGTCCAAACCAGAAACACCTAGACCTACTGACGACGAATGCAGTGAACCGGAGGTGACGGCAAAGGCAACAGTTACCGAAGTAAAAGCCAAAATGGACGAAGAGGCTCAAGACATGTCACAAAAAGATGATAAAGATAGGGCCAACGCCGAAGTGGAAGAAAATTCACGGGCAGAAGCTGCAAAGAAGGCTAAAGAGGATGTCGAAAAGAAATTGAAGAGAGAAGATGAAGAAAAGGTCAAAGCGGAGGCTGAAGAAAAGAAAGGGAAAGATGAAGCAGAAAAGGCCCAAAAGGAGGCTGAAGAAAATGCCAAGAAGGAGGCTGCGGAAAAAGCCAAGCAGGAGGCTGAAGCAAAATTAAAGAAAGAAGCTGAAGAAAAGGCGAAATTAGAGGCTGAAGAAAAGGCGCGTAAGGACGCTGAAGAAAAAACCCGGAAAGCAGCTGAAGAGAAAGCAAAGAAGGATGCCGAGGAAAAGGCCAAGAAAGAAGCGGAGGAAAAAGCTAAGAGTGAGGCTGAAGAGAAGGCCAAGAAGGAGGCTGAAGAAACAGCTAAAAAGGAGGCTGCAGAAAAATTAAAGCTGGAGGCTGACGCAAAATTAAAGAAAGAAGCTGAAGAAAAGGAAAAATTACAGGCCGAAGAAATGGCACGTAAGGAGGCTGAAGAAAAGGCCCAGAAAGCAGCTGAAGAGAAAGCAAAGAAGGAGGCCGAGGAAAAGGCGAAGAAAGAGGCGGACGAGAAAGCTAAGAGTGAGGCTGAAGTGAAGGCCAAGTTAGAGACTGAAGCGGAAGCCAAGAAGGAAGCTGAAGAGGTGGCCAAAAAGGAGGCTGTGGAGGTAGCAAAGAAGGAGGCTGAAGGAAAAGCACGAACAGAGGCTGAAGAGAAAGCCAAGGAGACCGCAGCAAAGTTGAAAAAAGAAGTAGACGAAAAGGCCAAACTAGAGACCGAAGAAAAAGCGCGGAAAGAAGCTGAAGAAAATGTCAAGACAGAGGCTGAAGCCAAGGCCAAAAAGGATGCTGAGGAAAAAGCCAAGAAGGAGACTGAAGAAAAAGAGCGAATAGAGACTGAAGGAAAGACCAAGAAGGAGGCTGAAGAAAATGCCAAGAGAGAGGCTGAAGAGAAGGCGAGGAAGGAGGCTGAAGAACAGGCCAAGCAGGAAGCCGAAGAACGGTCTAAGAAAGAGGCTGACGCGAAATTAAGGAAGGAAGCTGAAGAAAAGGTGAAATTAGAGGCTGAAGATAAACTGCGGAAAGAGGCTGAACAAACGGCCAAGAAAGAGGCTGAACAAAAGGCAAAGAGTGAAGCCGAAGCAAAGGCCAAGAAGGAGGCTGAAGAAAGTGCCAAGAGAGAGGCTGAAGAGAAGGCGAAGAAAGAGGCTGAAGAAAAGGCCAAGAAGGAAGCCGAAGAAAAGTCTAAGCAAGAGAGTGAAGCAAAATTAAAGAGAGAAGCAGAAGAAAAGGCAAAATTGGAGGCTGAAGACAAACTGCGGAAAGAGGCTGAACAAAAGGCCAAGAAAGAGGCTGAACAAAAGGCAAAGAAAGAAGCTGAAGAAAAGGCAAAGAAGGAGGCTGAAGAAAGTGCCAAGAGAGAGGCTGAAGAGAAGGCGAAGAAAGAGGCTGAAGAAAAGGCCAAGAAGGAAGCCGAAGAAAAGTCTAAGCAAGAGAGTGAAGCAAAATTAAAGAGAGAAGCAGAAGAAAAGGCAAAATTGGAGGCTGAAGACAAACTGCGGAAAGAGGCTGAACAAAAGGCCAAGAAAGAGGCTGAACAAAAGGCAAAGAAAGAAGCCGAAGAAAAGGCCAAGAAGGAGGCTGAAGAAAGTGCCAAGAGAGAGGCTGAAGAGAAGGCGAAGAAAGAAGCTGAAGAAAAGGCAAAGAAGGAGGCTAAAGAAAGTGCCAAGAGAGAGGCTGAAGAGAAGGCGAAGAAAGAGGCTGAAGAGAAGGCGAAGAAAGAGGCTGAAGAAAAGGCGAAGAAAGAGGCTGAAGAAAAGGCCAAGAAGGAAGCCGAAGAAAAGTCTAAGCAAGAGAGTGAAGCAAAATTAAAGAGAGAAGCTGAAGAAAAGGCAAAATTGGAGGCTGAAGACAAACTGCGGAAAGAGGCTGAACAAAAGGCCAAGAAAGAGGCTGAACAAAAGGCAAAGAAAGAAGCCGAAGAAAAGGCCAAGAAGGAGGCTGAAGAAAGTGCCAAGAGAGAGGCTGAAGAGAAGGCGAAGAAAGAAGCTGAAGATAAGGCCAAGAAGGAAGCCGAAGAAAAGTCTAAGAAAGAAAGTGAAGCAAAATTAAAGAAACAAGCTGAAGAAAAGGCAAAATTGGAGGCTGAAGAAAAACTGCGGAAAGAGGCTGAACAAAAGGCCAAAAAAGAGGCTGAACAAAAAGCAAAGATTGCGGCTGAAGAAAAGACCAAGAAGGAGGCTGAAGAAATGGCCAAGAAGGAGGCTGAAGAAAAGGCCAAGAAGGAGGCTGAAGAAAAGGCCAAGAAGGAGGCTGAAGAAAAAGCCAAGAAGCAGGCTGAAGAAAAGGCCAAGAAGGAGGCTGAAGAAAAGGCCAAGAAGGAGGCTGAAGAAAAGGCCAAGAAGGAGGCTGAAGAAAAAGCTAAGAAGGAGGCTGAAGAAAAGGCCAAGAAGGAGGCTGAAGAAAAGGCTAAGAAGGAGGCCGAAGCAAAGGCCAGGAAGGAGGCTGAAGAAAAGGCCAAGAAGGAGGCTGAAGAAAAGGCCAAGAAGGAGGCTGAAGAAAAGGCCAAGAAGGAGGCCGAAGCAAAGGCCAGGAAGGAGGCTGAAGAAAAGGCCAAAAAGGAGGCTGAAGAAAAGGCCAAGAAGGAGGCTGAAGAAAAGGCCAAGAAGGAGGCCGACGAGAAGACCAAGAACGAAGCTGAAGCGAAATTAAAGAAAGAAACTGAAGAAAAGGCAAAATTGGAGGCTGAAGAGAAACTTCGGAAAGAGGCTGAACAAAAAGCACAGAGGGAGGCAGAAGAAAATGCCAAGAGAGAGGCTGATGAGAAGGCTAAGATAGAGGCTGAAGAAAAGGCCAAGAAGGAAGCCGAAGAAAAGTCTAAGAAAGAAAGTGAAGCTAAATTAAAGAAAGAAGCTGAAGAAAAGGCAAAATTGGAGGCTGAAGAAAAACTGCGGAATGAGGCTGAACAAAAGGCAAAGAGGGAAGCTGAAGAAAAGACCAAGAAGGAGGCTGAAGAAAAGGCCAAGATAGAGGCTGAAGAAAAGGCTAAAAAGGATGCTGATGAAAAGGCCAAGAAGGAGGCTGATGAAAAGGCCAAGAGGGAGGCTGATGAAAAGGCCAAGAAGAAAGTTGATGAAAGGGCCAAGAAGGGGGCTGAAGAAACAGCAAAGAAGGAGGCCGGAGGAAAGGCCAAGAAAGTGGCTGAAGAAAATGCTAAGCAAGAGGCTGAATCAAAATTAAAGAAAGAAGCTGATGAAAGGCTAAAGTTTGAAGCCGAAGAAAAAACGAGGAAAGAAGCTAAAGAAAACATGCAAGCGGAAGAAAAGACGAAGGTCTTGTCTGATCCCAAATCTAGGAAGGTGGGAGAGCCAACGAGGGATGATGGAAAAAATCCGCGGAGAAGGCTATCTCAAAATCAAGTGACGAAACAGAAATATCAAAACAAGTGTCAAATGCTGAGCTTTTCAAGGGTAGGGTGGAGGCAAAGGACAATATTGAAGAAAACTTACAAGCAGAGAGAAGATACGAAAAACAAACTGCTGTTTTGCCAGAGGAACGTTACAACAAGGGCACATCTGCTGGATTTTATACGCGTGACGCGGTGGACCGAGACCGGAAACGCCTTGAGGACGAAAGCGAACGCAGGACGGCCGCTAGGCACGAGGACGACGCGGCACGGCGCCGAAAACAGCGCCAGGAAGATGCCGAAAAGTTTCAGCGCGACATGGATGTTCTGGAGGAGCGTCAAAAGCGCATCCAGGAAGACAGGCAGCGCGTAGAGGAGCTTTCGAGCCGCCTCATGCGGGAAGAAGCCGACCGCCGAAGCCGCAACGCGTGGGGCATCAGCGAGGACGCTCGGGCGCCTGCCGCGCCATCGCGGTACACCTCCACTTTCAGTTCAAGCTACTCGCACTCCTCTTACGAGCGCGACGTGGGCCGCGGCCGCAGCCGGTCGTCGCACGTGTTCCGCACGCCGGGTGAGGATTCGCTGTACGGAAAGGGCCGCAGCAGGACTCCCGACTACTACACCCACACTTCCCCGTACACGCCGCTGCGCCGCCCCGATCTCAGCCCGTCCTACGAGGGGCTCAGGAAGTCAACGTGGTCCTCCACGTCGGCGCTCGACCGACGCGGCAGGAGCAGTGAGCGTGCCCTGGAGGACCTGCGCCTGGGCACCGCGCACCTCTACGAAGAGGGCCGCAAGCTGGCGCGCTCCGTGACGCCCTCGCCCATGCGGGGCAGGTCGGTCGGCGCGTCCTCCGTCAGCCGCTACTCCAGGCTAAGCTTCGATGATCTGCGCGGCTCGGATGGATTCAACATCGAGCGGCGATCCAGGGCGATGGTATGTCGACTTAATAGTAACTAGACGTTTTTACTCTTCGGGCAGAGATGTAACGTTTTCGTATTCGTTCTACAGGAGCGGAGACTGCGGCCCACGTTCTGTGCACGCCTGTCCGACCGAGCCGTCTCCAAGGGCTGCCGCGTGCGCCTGGCTTGCAGCGTACTCGGAACTCCGGATCTGCGCGTGACGTGGTGCAAGGACGGCTTTCCTCTCTTCTCTCAACCAGGGTTGGTGTTGCAAAGCAATCTCCTTTTCGCTTCAATTTGATGTGAGAACATGTTTCATTGCTCTAACTTACCATTGCAGTGTGGTCACGAAGGAGGTGGATGGCCTCTGCACGCTGGAGATCCCCTCTGCCGAGGTGTCGGACACGGGGGTGTACTCGTGCGCCGCCAGGGACAGAAACGGCGAGGCAACGACGAGCTGCACCCTGACCGTGTTCGGTGACGCCAGCCCTGCGCCGAGGCCACCGATTTTCCTCCGGCCAGTTCAAGGTGAGCCTCGATGTGCAGGAAAACGGACGCCAACGTGCTGGCCTTTCTTACTAAAGCGGGTTGCCACTTGCCGCAGAATGGTACCGGCCGTCCGTGGACGAGCTGACGCTGGAGACGCGGGTGAGCGCGCACCCCATGCCGCGCGTCACGTGGCTGCTCAACGGGTCCCCGCTGCGCGTCTCGGACCGCTACGAGCAGCAGCAGCTCTCGGACGGCACCTGCAGACTCATCGTGCGCGGCCCGGACCCCGCGTCCGACAGCGGCCGCTACACGTGCAGGGCCGCCAACCTGGTCTCCACGGACCACGTCGCCCACACGGTGCAATTCACAGGTGGGTGCACACTATAGAGGCAAACAATTTATTTTTGCCGTTTTTCTATATTTTTCTTGCCGCAGGACGAGACAACTACGAGAGTCGCGGCAAGTCCCCAGTCCCCTCACACTCGTCGTCCATCCGCGAGACGAGGGAGACCAGACAGCCTCGCTTCTCCAGCTCCTTGGTGGACAGCCAGGTGCCCTACGGGGGGACCCTGGCCCTGCAGGTCCAGGTCACGGGTACGTCCAGGCAACCGCCAGAACAAAATAAACTTGTCAACCGCTGCGCTTGACCAAATGTTTGCACTTACCCAGGGTACCCGCGGCCGCGCCTGGAGTGGCTGCTGGGGTCCGAGCCGCTGCTGAGGACGTCGTCGCGCTACCGGCTTCTGGAGGACGGCACGGTGCACACGCTGCTCGTGTCGGGCGCCACGGCCAAGGACGCCGGCCAGTACACTGTGCGCGCCGTCAACCCGCACGGCGCCACGGACACGTCGGCGCGCGTCGACGTGGTGGCCCACGGCGGTGCGGGTGCACACGGTGACCCCGCCATGTTCCTGTCCCGGCCCGAGACCCTCATCACGGTGGCGCACGGCGAGGACATCACCGTTTCCTTCCGCCTGGGCGGCGACCCCAAGCCCAAAGGTGCGGCCATACCCCTTGCTTCGCTACCGCGTGTGCGGCGCGGGGTATCTGCGCGTGCGTCCCTCTCCGCAAGTCACGCAGAAAGTAACTTCTCCTTCCGTTTGACTGCAGTGACTTGGATGAAAGGCACACGCGACATCACCAACAGCGGGCGTGCCATGCGAGAAACGGTGGGCGACTACGTGCGCCTCACCCTCAAGAGGGCCATCCTGTCCGATGCCGGCACATACTTCATCGTGGCCAAGAACATCTTCGGCACGGACCGCGCCTTCTTCACAGTCCAAGTACGTGGCCCAGCCTGCGTTCAATCGAATCAATTCATTTTTTCACTACGAGCTTCTCCTATTCCTCCTGCTCTCGACTCCGGGGCTTCTGATGCTTCGAACGGCTACACGCGCGCTTTCTCAGTCTGCACGAACTTTTAGGCAACTTTGATGCTTTTGAATGTGCCGCTTTTGGGCTGTCTTTCACCTTCCTTGTTGTACCCACAGCTTCAGACCCCCGCTGAAGTTCCCCCTCGGCTTATGTTCGAGGGCTACTATTGCTGAAGTCCCCAAAGAAGCTCCCAAATCGCTTTCCCGGGCCGCACCCAGAGCCGCGGGTGAAGCGAGCCCGTGAGGACGCCGTCAAGGTACACCAGTTGGAGGCATCAACATTTTACTTTTGAAGGAACTCACTTTAACGACTTGCTTTGAAAAAGGGCACCGTGGCCTTCGGACTCTGCAAGGTTCCATAGTTATGTACGCCCGTCATGGCGGTGCATGTAAATCTGTCGACCTGCTGCTAGCCGGAGGCTGCAACTATGGAATTCGGTGGGGTCCACGGGGCACCTGGAAGCGCACTCGGCTCACGAACTCGTTTGCCCCCACAGTTCCGACAGCGGGCGCGCTCCCTGACACCAGTGCGCCACCGCCGGGACAGCCTGGGGGACGATTCCTGGGAGCACGGAGGTGACTGGTCTGCCTGCAGCTCCAGCCACCTGGACGACACCAGCCAGATACTTCGCGACATTCACGAGAGATCAAAGACTCGACGAGGTGAGTAGCCGGGTTGGCGCCAGATTACGGAACAGCACCTCAAGTACAGTCTCACCGCCTTGACGAGCTCTAAAAATACGGGCCAGAGAACGCACCTCGTTGGCGGTGCGCCGCACCCCCGCAGCGGTAGCGAGTGCAGTCAGCGTCTTGGCGGTCTTGGCACTGGACAGGTACCAGGCCTTCCCTTACAACCGCCAAAATTTGGCAAAAAATTTAGAGGCCGGATGAGGCTCTGAAAACTCAATGAGCCTCGGTTAATTGCATCAAAATAGCATCGTTTTGTTGCAACGCATGCTGACAGCCCCTCGGCAGGGTTTACAGCGGGCCAGCTGCACTGCGCGTCGCTCTCTCGCACGCCAACAAGGACAACAAGGGGGCGGGGGAGGCTCTCCGAGTGGCGACCGCGGACAGGAGTTGCATTTCGCGTGATGTAAGAGGACCCCCGTGAGAACGAGGGGGCGATGTGGGCGTCAGGGGCGGAGTGGGGCGCAGACGGGGCGCCGGCGGGGAGGGGAGGGGGAGGGGGCGACCCTGACAGTTATTTTGCGAAGCGCGAAGACCGAGCGGCCCGTTTCCTCGCCTAGCGCTTCGCCGCGACACGGGGGCAGCACTTGGCCGTCCTGGTGTGGTGGCACCGTCCTGCCCCGCTGGCCTAGTAGTCTCGCCGCAGCCGCCGTCTCGACACCCCGGGCCTCCCTCACGGAGCACCGTCCTCGCCGTCCTCGCCGTCCGGGCCCTGAAGCACGCCGACGGAACCCGCCTGGCCCGCGCGCCTTTCCCTAACGTGCACGACTTCCCCGTCCGCGCCGAGCCCGGTGCGCGAACTGTAGCCAGAGGGCGGCGATCAGAGCGACGCGGATCGACATGACCATCGCGGAGATGAGCGGCGGCCTGTGCCAGTCCGTCATGCACGACCTCAAGGACACGTGGGCCAAGAGCGGAGGGCTCGCGGCGGACTTTCTGCTGTACCTGGCGGCCGACCACGGTAAGCTCCACACGTTGGACGCGTGGCACGCGTGCGCTCCGGACTCCAGGTCCCAAGCCGGGCCGGCGCCCTGGCGGCACGCCGCGGCGCGCGCGTGTTTACCCCACCGGGCCGCGCCACCTCGCGGAGTCACGTGCACCGTAAATCTATTTCAGCACTTTCAGCGCGACGCTTGACTCACCCCGTGACGCAACACTCGAAAAAGGCGGCCGTCGTTCGCGGTCGTGGGGCTCGTAGGGTGGCGGTGGTGCACTGGTGCAGCCACCCCGCGGCATCGCAGCACCAACGGCGCAGCGCCTTGTAATAACTAGCGATTTATTTCTTCGATTAAGGTTTCAAAGTCAAGACAAGCAGCTTTGGCACGCGTGCCCGCCGCTTACGCCTGCCAAGTCCAAGACACACACACACACTCGCACAATAGCGCCGTCGTTTCGCGAAGCAGCCCGCTCGTTTCTCCGGCCACCTGGCCCGGCCCGACACTAACACGCAGGCATTGCGGGC
Source organism: Thrips palmi (assembly GCF_012932325.1). Taxonomy (NCBI): domain Eukaryota; kingdom Metazoa; phylum Arthropoda; class Insecta; order Thysanoptera; family Thripidae; genus Thrips; species Thrips palmi. The sequence goes on from NW_023144635.1 coordinate 4,461,373, forward strand.
GCGGAGCCCCACGCCGAGACTGCAAGCAGCTGAACCCCGTCCCCCTTTGGTGTTGCAGAGGTGCCGGGCCCGATCGCAGGGGAGCCGGAGATCACCGACTGCGGGCGCAACTGCGTGACGCTGTCCTGGCCGAAGCCCCTGCACTCGGGGGACGCCCCCGTGCTGGCCTACCGCATCGAGGCCTGGCGCCTGGGCTCCGAGGGCGGCGCCAGGTGGCGCGAGGTGAGTGTGCCGCGGTCCGTGCGGCCCCCTTGGCCCAGTGGGGCGGCGGTTTGGCTTCCCATTCTTCTCGCTGCCAAACGTTTAAAATTAACGCGCCCTGCCGGTGTGCGGCGTCCCAGAGAGATTGTTGTGGCAACTCGTTATCCCTGCTGCAGCTCGGCATCTCGCCCACCAACGCGTACGACGCGTTCGGGCTGGTGGCGGGCAAGGACTACCGGCTGCGCATCACGCCGCGCAACCGGCACGGCTGGGGCGAGCCGCTGGTGTCGGCGCCGCTGCACGTCCAGCTGGCCGCGCCCCTGCTGCCCGAGTTCACCCGCCCGCTGCCCGGCCAGATCAAGGCTCTCCGCGGCCAGGACATCACCGTCGACTGCCAGGTACGGCCTCGGCCTTCGGCTCCTGTGCGCTCTCTGCTTTTCGACCTTTCCCTGACGTCGTCTTGGTTGCAGGTGCGGGGTGACCCCAGCCCGCAGACGCGGTGGTCGCTGGACTCGGACCCGCTGGCTGACGGCGCCGACGGCCGCGTGTCCACGACCCGCGAGGCGGGGCTGTGCCGACTGTCGATCCGCGGGGTGCGCGACGAGGACGCGGGCCGCTACTGCTGCGAGGCCTCCAACGCGGCCGGCCGCGTGTCCACCTTCGTGCGCCTCACCGTGGTCACCGACCCGCAGCTGCTGCACGCCGACACCAAGCTCCGGAGGTGGGTGCGCCGCGACGCGTTGCTTTGCGGTGCAGGCTGAAGGGTGGGCAACTTGGTGCAGAACGCCCGGCAGCCAGGCAGTGCCGTTGACAGGGCCGCATGCGGGACTGTCTGCCCACCCGGCGCCATGCTGGGCCGGCAGTCCGCGCGGAGAAGGCCCTGTCGGTGGGGCTGCAGGTTGCTCACGGTCATCGCCCGGGTTTGAACCAAGTAGTCCACGCCTTCTCTCGCTGTGAATGACGAATAACGCTTCGAGTGGCCCCGCTTCCTCGCCATGCATGCAGACAGGCCTCCGGGCCGCGCCACAAGGCCATGACACGACATGGCTCGCTTACAAGTGGATCAAAAGGCAGACATGACATTTCGCCGTCTCTCTGTCCAGGGATTTCAAGGGCGCTGAGATCACGTGAGGGCCGCTACAGGGCCTCAATTTGAAATCCCCCTCCCATGGACATCACCCTGCCCCGCCCCGCCACGCCCCGCCACGCCCCGCCTCGCCCCACCACGGCCCGCGTGCAGTAGAGAGGGACGCAGGGAAGTAAACCCTCTCCGCTTCGAGACGAGGGAGGACGGCCATTGGTTGGCCAAGCTGTTTTGTTTTTAGGCACGAAGTAGCCTTATAGTATACCCAGGACTCAGCCGGCTCGAGATTTGATTTGTGTGGCCCTTTATGCATTTCGGAAGTTTTCTATACGATTTTAATGAGATTTTGCAGACTAGTAGAACTTTGAACGCTGATTCTGATGTTGAAATCTGGTCAAAAATTTGGTGGCCAATTTTGAGAAATTTGCTGTCAAAATCGCCGTTTCCATGGCAAAACTCGACTCGTCAAAGGAAAAAAAAGGGAGTGGGGGGAGCCGAGCCGGGGCGGACCAATAGCGGAGCTTCTTTTTGGGTCTGTACAGCTTACTCCAAAAGCTGAAAAAGCAACGTTCGAAATGAAAAATTTCTTTGACTGCAGGTAGACAAGATGCAACAATAGAATTGGTGCCGGTTCGAACGCAGTTTTTCGGGTAGAACTATCCAATAATACTTCTTGATTGGAGTGTTTTTGGACATGCGCAGTGTTGTTGTTGTGATTCAGTTAGCACTAGGACCACTTCGCTCCACCTCGCGACTTGCAGTGCTCATGTTCCTCGAACAAGACTCACCCGCGTTTCGAAACCATCCCTCCCGAGTTTATGAAGTTTGTCAAACCAACCGTCGTGGTGTTGATACGTTGTAAGGGAGAACTATTACACAGAATTGAAGAAAACATGACTAGAGAACCATAGCCTTTTGAAACAAGCCAAACAATTCAACGTCCACAACAATGGAGGGGCAGTTTTAATGCGCGACTGCTGGCGCTTTCAGCTTCGCGATTTTCGCAAGGGCGCAGACGCCGAGAAAATAGTTGCCAACCCGAGAAAATTAATTTACTGACTTCTTTCTGCTAAGAACATTTTAACCATGATGGACTTCAAAGATGTTCCATTGTCAGAACACTGCGGAATACATTAGCATTGGAATTTTTTGAATTTACCAGCATTTTGATTTCTATTTATTGTCAAGTTTAAATTTCGACGGATGGCACATCGACCACATTGGTACCACTGCCATTGGTAGTCCCCTGAGCCACAACTTCACAACACCACTTCTTTTCTTTCTCCACACTCTTACACAATAATCAAATTGACTTCGTGACTCCTAGGATTTCTTGAAATCGTATTTTTTATAGATGTTTCCGAACCCGTCGCTTGGACGAAATAGATTAGGCACGTCCACCTTATACCTGTGTGAATTTTTTGTTCGAATAAACTTCTTCAAAACAATCCTCATTGTCTTTCTTTTGATCCACACCTTTAATCCCCTCAGCAGTTGCGTTTCACCCAATGCTTCCCCCTTTTTAAAAAAAAATTCGTCCAACAAACAACACGCTTTGTAGTTTATCAGAAAAAAATTATAATCGATTCCAGATTACTGAGATAATATTGACTTTGCATGTATTACAAGCCAATGTACATAATGCATGTGGCAATAGGTAAACACAAGTTTCGTTTTCCCGGCATTAATGATTCTCATTAATCAAGTACAACACACCTTCTCAGACCCACAAAAATCTAAATAAATTATTGGAATTCCGAGAACGCATTTGTGACGCAAAGAACGTGGTGAAACATACGACGTCCTGGCCGCAGGGAGGCGACGCTCCCCGACGGCGACTTCCCGCCGCAGTTCACCATGCGGCTGCGCGACCGGCGCGTGCAGCAGACGTTCCCCGTGCGGCTCACGTGCCAGGCGGTGGGCTGCCCGGAGCCGCGCGTCGTCTGGGAGAAGGACGGCCAGCCCCTGCAGGGCCAGCCCGGCCAGCAGCACGACGGTGAGTAGGCTGAGGGGGCAGCGGCGGCCGCCCGGCAGCGCCCGACAGGCAGGCAACCCACCGCACCTCGGAGCTCGCGTGTGCGTTGGGTTGCCTAAGCGGGCGGCTGGCAGGCACACTGCCGTTCCCATAGAGGTGTACCAGTTTGCGACCACGATTTCAAATCCTTTTTCCCTGGACGGTGCAGAGAGGTACTCGTTCCACCGATCCGACGACGGCTTCCACACCCTGGAGCTGACGGGCGCACTGTTGGAGGACGCCGGCGAATACTCTGCCACGGCGAGCTCGCCCCTGGGCGCGGTCACCTGCCGCTGCACCCTGGTCGTCGACAAGGGCATCCGCGCCTACCTGGCGCCCGAGTTCGTGGCCGAGGTCGGCCCCAGCGACGAGGTCGAGGTGTGCGAGGGCGAGGACCTCTACCTGTTCGCCATGGTGGAGGCGTACCCGAGCGTCGGTGTCGTGTGGTGAGTACCCGCGGCGAGGTTTCGAAACGCAGCCACGCCGCCGCCAAACGTGGCGTCCACGAAGCACGTAACGCACAACCTGTCCATCCGCTGCATCCGCAGGCACCGCGACGCCGTCCGCCTCCGCCAGTCGCAGCACACGACGGCCACCCTGGACCGCGACGGCCGCGTCGAGCTGTGCATCCGCCACGTGACGAGCCACGACGCGGGGGTGTACACGTGCACGGCCTCCAACGAGGTGGGCCGCGCCAGCAGCGCCTCCAGGGTGCGCGTCGTGGCGGCGGCCAGGGGCGCCCCCAAGGCCACCCCCGTGCTCAAGGACGACGTCGACGACGCCGCGGCCTCGCCCGCGCCAGCAGACTTGCCGTGAGTACCCTGCGCCAAGCGTCGCCGCGAGTGACCCCGATCGGCGACACCCAGGAAAGCAGAGACTCTTGACGGCGAGCAGACGAGGCGGCACGGCCAGGCCTTCCAGCGCAACCACGCCACTGTGCACTCCAGGCCGCAGCTTTTTTACGGGCGCTGCGCCGCGCTGCGTTCGGGGCGAGCCCGGCGCGGCGGCGAGCCTCACACATGGCGCGGCCGGTCGGTGCGGCGCCCGCCCAAGCCAGCCCGAGGCCCGAGGGGCGTAACTGCACACCGCAAGACGAGGCCGACGGACGCACAGTCGCCCCCCTCTCCCGCTTCCAGGGACGGCGAGGCGTGGCGAAGCAGGCGAAGAGGCCTGTCGTCGTGACAAAGGCCGCGCCGGTGCCAAATGCGCGCCAAACGACTGCGGGCCGACCTGGCCGGCGCCCTCCAGAGCGGTTACTCGCGCTTCATATTTTCGCCCACCGCTCCGCCCCTCGGCGTTGTTTACTGCAGGCAGCCAACCAGCGACATAAACTTTTTCCAAAAGGAAGAAACGTTAAACAGAATATTGAAATGTTTTGTAAATGCTGTCGTAACGAAAGCGAGCAGTGTGCGAGACAGCAAAATGGCAATTCCAAACAATTCCGGCTTTTGTCGCGCGCGCCGGGACAAGCGCCGGGCTCCAGCTGTGACGGCGACATCCAGCCAGTCTGATTCCGGGAGTCGTTTTCGTCGCTCTGTCTCTCTCGCACCTGTAGGGTGCGCCCACGAGTGCGAAAGAGACAGAGTGACTCTCGGAATCAGTCTGCAGCAGGGGGCAGATTTCTATCTCCGCCTTGGTGGGAACGGCCGCCTCCGGAGAGCGCCGCCGAGATGAGGCACTTTGTATGGGCGGGCAGGTGGCGCGGACGGCGCGGACGGCGCGAAGCGCGAAGCGCGAAGTGGAGGGCACGCTGGCGACGTGTTATTGGGCCAAGTCCGCGAAGCGCGGGCAGCGCGAGGCCTGACGAGGCGAAGCCTGGCGCCATCAGCTACATTGTTACACGCCGAGCCTGCCCCGCATCGATAATTCCTTTCCCCTTTTTTCCGCGTCCGTCGAGGGGAAATAACACGTCGGTTCGGCGGCCGACTCGATACTCTTGACTTCGCCGTGACAGTTCTACTGTTGTGCTTCCTCAGGTACTCCAAGGAGCCCGCCTTCATCCGCAAGCCGCGCTCCTTCGACGTGGAGGAGGGCGACAACGTGGTCATCGTGTGCGAGGTCGTCGGCGACCCCAAGCCGGAGGTGTCCTGGCTGCGCGACTGGCTCAAGGTAAGGCACCGCGTCGTTCAACCGCGTGAGGCGAGGCATGCGACTGGAGGCACGTAGTCGCGCAACCCGCCAGGCCGCCAGGGAAGTTGAGGTAGAGGCGAGGCGCGCGTTTTTGGGTGTGCTGTCTGGTACTGGACGATCCGGGCCTTGCTTCACGCGCACCGCGGGCTGCGTCCCCCGGGGCTGAGGCCGTCGCCGTCGTCCTCGTCTCCGAACTGACAGCCGAGTGCTTTGCTTGCCTTCGCACCGATCATCGCTCATCTCTGTTTTCATTACGGGCCCAGGCGGACTCACGATTCTTCGCTCTGTCTCTCTCGCACCCAGACGGCACGCCCCATGCGTGCGAGAGAGGCAGAGTGATGAGCTGCGTCCGAGATCATCGCTCTCTGGGGCGTCCTCACCTTACACCCTGCTCACGGTGGCGGCAGCGTCAATACGGAGAGGCGCATTACAATAAACAAATGGCCTTATACGTCCGACGGACGGGGCGGGGCGGGGCGGCGGCCGTTTGCTCAACGGGCCGGAAACCCTTGTCAGGCCGCTCCGGGTCGCCGCGCCGCGGACGGCGGCAGGACGGCGTGCATGTGTCGCGGCCTCGCCGGCGTCCAAGTCTCCCACACCGCCGGCGGCGGACGCGGCGGACGTCACCGCTGAAATCGCCGAGCTCGCCAACGCCCACACTGGGAGACAAAAATTGCGGCGATCCCGCGAGCAGACCAAGTGGGCCGTGTGCGATGGTTAGCCGCGAGGGAGTTGGCGTTTCCTCCTCCTCCGAAAAGAGCGCCATCATTATCACGCCTTAAAGAGGTGGCGTCGCGACGCCCGGCGGTAGGCAGCGCTTTCCTTTTGCGACGCCCTGGCGCAGTCCTGGAGCAGGGTCCGGGAGGCAGGGCACTGGAGACAGGCACTGGATCAACTTTGGGGCGCCACAACTCCTGAACGACAAGGCCCTGTCGTCCTGCCCCGGTCACCAGAGCAGTGTCCGCCAGCAGGGCGCGCTGGCGTCACGGTGCAACGAGGACCTGTCCGCCAGGCCGGCCAGGCCGCGGTGGCGGTGGAGGGGGAAGGGGCGCCGACGATTCATGAACTGCGAGGAGGTCACCACCGCGGAGCGATAACTCAGCGGAGAACTTCGGCGGCGCGGCGGTGCGGTACAGCGCCGCGGTGGCGGGGCGCGCAGCTGCGCTGTCTGTGCACCCAAATATGGCCAAGCGTTGAAGGCCTGCCAAAATACCTGCCGGCGATGGGCCAACCAGTGTAGCGGCGAGGCGGCGTGGCGGCTTAGCGGCACACCGCGCTAATCATGCCGCCAATTTTTATCGCAACCAGCCTGGCAGAAATACTGGCGCAGCATAAACGTCGCCGACTTCCATTCCGGGCGCGGCGCGGCACATTTGCCTCGTTCCGTGTCGGTCTGTCGCCGTGCCGACGACCGCACCCCAGCCACGCGCCGAGTCTGCGGAGTCTGCAGAGCCAGCGCCATAAAGTTGGCGTGAAAATATTCCCGTGATTAGCTGCGGCCGCCATGCGCCTCCATGCGCCGCCATGCACGCTGCACTCGAAGGCCCCGTCATCTGATCCTAATATGGGGGCGGCGCGTGGCGCGGCGCGGCACGGCACGCGGACGGGCTGCTGGCGCTGTCTTGTCGCTGGGCAGTGGTCGCCAAACACGAGTGCATTCACTGATTCTCTCGGGAGCCTAACCTAACCTCGCAAACCACTCGTCTGCCCGCGGAGCTGCTGTCGCGTTTGAGACAAGACGGGCAGAGGAGTCGGGCACCGACTTATTTGAGGGCCGTGCCCTAGCCACGCGGCCGGGCCGCGTCACTGACAGTCACTGACCCGCGCACGACGTCCTCGCGACGTCCTCGCGACGTCCTCGCGACGTCCTCGCGACGTCCTCGCGACGTCCTCGCGACGTCCTCGCGACGTCCTCGCGACGTCCTCGCGACGTCCTCGCGTCCACCGCGCGGCAGCAGTCAGGCTCCGCTTCGCTCTGCACACGGTCCGGTGCGCCTGACGTGTTTGATATGTGGAGGTCTGTCTCTTTTTGTGCCACTAAAAGTAACGCAACGCCTTGTTCACGTATGGCGCGTTAGTCAGTGTGTTTTCGTGTCGTTACCTCGCGGCTCGCTCTCACACGTGATCAAGTGCTCCCCGCACGCACACGCACGCACACGGACAGGCAGGCCGCAACGTATGCCACCAAGTCCCTCACGGCAGGTACAAGCTCCGTGCTGAGAACACGTTCGTCTGGAAGCACCGCGTGTGTTTCTGCAAATCGAGACGGCAGGCTGGCGAGGCTGCTGCTCGCCGCTGCCGCACACACGCAGCAAAACCCCGCCGAGTGAAAAGCAGCACGAACCCACAGCCCGAGCAGCCGAACCCAATGTTGGCATTGCGGGGGTGGGTTGGAGAGACCCCGACCTAATTAGCGACTTCATACTTTTGTTCAAACGATTGAATCGCCACAAAACATGTGCAATCGATTCGATACATTCGATTCGATTTATCGAACCCTCAGTCTGCAATGCGGTTCCAGCCCAACGCGCCAAACGTCTCCTCAGCCTCACCGACTCCCTTCAGCGCGGTGCCATTGATCGCTGAGTGGGAGGAGGCTCTTCGGAAGTCGTCCGGCAGTCGTCGCTGCAGACTGATTTCGAGAGTCGTAGACCGAGGCGTGGGTAGTTTAGCTTGGCCAGCTTGGGCAGCTTGGACAGCGCGCGGGACCCACGGACACATCCTTCGTCACCCACACGGCCACACCGATCCTACACTGAGAATCCAAACGCTATGAGTATAGCGTCAATTGGTGCAATGCAAAAGCATTGCACATGAAGTGCAATGCCTCCCATTTCCCATGCATTAGCATAGGGCCTTTTCGGGAAGCATTGCACCAAAGGTGCAATATGGCTGTGGCATTGCACGTATGGTGCAATATCACAGCGCATTGCACCATACGTGCTATACTCATAGCGTTTGGAATCTCAGTGTAGCCGCATCCCACCTCAGCGCGGAGACAGAGAGAGACAGAGCGATAAAACGACTCTCACAATCAGTCTGCAGCAGGCGAGGATGTTGAACTGGAGCAGCTGTAGGTCCATTCATCCGTTCCGTTCTAGTCAGAAAGTGTGTGTCACGTTAAGTGGACGTTCGTAAAAGCAATCGATCAAGAACGTCATGCTGCTGTTGCAAATGAAAAACACCTGTGCCAACTTAATTTTCTGTCCGGTTGGCGGATGCAGATAGCGGCTGGGCGCCGCGGTCGTCCGTCCGGTTGGACGAATCGGCTCCGATTTCTGGGGCAAGGATGAAAAGCCCCCCCCCCCCCCCCCTCTCCCGCTTCACTGTCGCGACAAACAGCGGGGAGCACACAAACGGAACGGGAAAAGGCCAGCGCGCCATTTTATTCGAATTTGTGGGTCAGTGTTTATACAGCCCCAGCCAATGCCAAATGCCCAAAAAGTGTGCCGCCCGCCGCGACCTCGGACCGATCTTCGGGTCGATTGCGAATCGCCGAGCGCTGCCCTCGTCGCCCTGTCTCTCTCGCACTCCAGGGCCGTCCCCAGGGAGGGAGAGAGACAGAGGAGCGAGGCACCGTTCGGAACCAACCAACAGCTGCCCAGTGGACAGTGTCCATAAAGGCGGCTGGTGGTGCCGAAACATCAAACAGACGTTCAACGCCTTAGTTTGGGAGCACATGTCTTTGAAAAATCGTGCTTTGGTCCGACTTTAAGCAGGCACTGCGTCTGATCCGAGGCGGTATGTCGTCCTCCCTCAACGGGCAATTGGTCTTTGGACCTTCCTTTAGCATGCCTTTGTTACGGAGTGCGATTATCTGCCTTAGTTTGGGAACAGTATTGCCGCAAAGTTGGTCAAAACGGTCACAAATGTCTGTAAAAAATCGTGTTTTGGGCCTACTTTAAGCAGCCACTGCGTCTGATCCGAGGTGGTATCTCGTCCTCCCTCAACGGGCAATTGATCTTTGGACCTTCCTTTAGCATGCCTTTGTTACGGAGTGCGATTATCTGCCTTAGTTTGGGTACAGTATTGCCGCAAAGTTGATCAAAACGGTCAAAAATGCCTTTAAAGTCAGTTTTGATTGACTTTGCGGCAATACTGCTCCCAAACTAAGGGAGATAATCGCACTCCGTAAAAAAGGCATGCTAGAGGAAGGGCCAAAGACCAATTGCCCGTTGAGGGAGGACGCAAACCCGCCTCGGATCAGACGCCGTGGCTGCTTAAAGTCGGTCCAAAACACGATTTTTCAAAGACATTTGTGATTGGTTTGATCAACTTTGAGACAATACTGCTTCGAAACTAAGGTGGATTATCGCACCGGCCGGCAGCCAGGGACGGTGAAGGTGAGAAGGCCGCCGGGGCTGGCCGGGGCTGGCCGGGGCCCACCATGCCGGGGGTGGGGGCAGTGCAAGCCGTGTCGGCCGTGTCGCGGCGGCTAGTGGCGCGGCGTGGCGTGGCGTGGTGACGGCGGTACCCGCAGGCAGGCAGGCGGGCGGCAGGGCAGGCGGCAGGGCAGGCGGCGCAGCGCGGATCACTCCTTCGGTTCAGTTTCAGTTTCTCGGCCGGACGCGCGGACGCCTCGTGTCCTCTCCCTCTGCGTCGCGCACCGCGTCGCGCACCGCGGAGCGCATCGGAGGATCCTCGCGGAGGGGACCGCCGGACCGCCGGCCGGGTCGCCGCCAAGTGCGTGGGCGTGGCCGCGTGACCGCGTGACCGCCAGGCGTGCGCGCCGCACTCCCGTCGCGCGAGTCGCGGACGGTGGTCGCCGAGTGCAGCGGTGTCGGCCGCGTGCGTGTGTGCGTGCGTGTGTGCGTGTTGCAGTGATAGTGCCACTCCAGGATACCCCGCTGCTTGGATACGCAAGTTCGGCGCCGAGTGTCGCCTTGCCGCGGCTTAGCCCGTCGCCGGCGTCGCCGTCGCGGAGCCCTGGCCGGCGTCGCCAACGGCGTCGCCAACGGCTGGCGGCGGCCGCTGAAACCGAGCCTAAGCGCCGCCACCGGCAGCACGGAGCGCGGCCTAGAGCACGGCCTAGAGCACGGCCTAGTGGGGCGGCCAGCCGGCCTCCGGACACCCGACACCCCGCCGGGCCCGCCCCCGCTCCGCCCTCGCCCGCCCCCATCGCGGCCGCCATAATGGATAAGCTCCACGGCCCGCTGCTCCCGGCGCCCCGCACGACAGGTAGCACTCCCGAGCACTCCAGCGACGTAGGGGCGGTTTCGGACGCCCGGATTTACCAATCACCGGTAACCCAGGCCACCACTTAATTTATTTACCACCCCGAGGCGAAAATGAATATTGTATCGACTGGGAGCCCGTCGCTCGCAACGGGCTTCCTGTCACCCTCCGCGAGGCTAATGAAAGAGGGCCCGCGCCGACAGCGCGGTGGACAGAGAGGCGGACAGAGAGACGGACAGAGAGGCGGACAGAGAGGCGGACAGAGAGGCGGACAGAGAGGCGGACAGAGAGGCGGACAGAGAGGAAGCGGCACGCTTTCCGATCACCGACCGGCCGCCCTGAGATTGCCTCTCCTATCTAGAATGAAGATCCGAAATCCGGCGGGCCGGCAGCGCGACTCTGAGAGAGAGGCTCCAGGTTGACGTACGGCTTGGCTTCCTCACGCGCCTCCGCCATTGATCGCTGCGCGACGCATTGCAGCGCGCCGATCCGCGAAATCGCCAGCCAATCAGAGCCGTTTAGCAGTTAGCGCCTGTGCATGCTGCAGACGCCGCCAAGGGGCCTGAGGCGGCGAGTGAGTGTGTGAGCGTGAGCTTGAGCGTGTTTCGACGATGGGAGCGCATCATGCCCCGCAGGCCCCCGGCCGCCAACAAGGGCGCGAATGTTTAAACAGACAAACACGCCCGCACCACACACATGCTCAGCAGATAGTCGTTTTATTTTTGATTCCCTGTGACGCTCACAATGAGTTGACGTCCAGGCCCTACCACCCCCCCCACCATGTGCACAATAATGAGTGACTCAGCTCGGCGGCCAGACTTACTGACTCAATCTTTTAACTGGCCCACTCCACTCATATCCCCCCCCCCGCCGCTGCAAAATCGCCGTGTTTTGATTTCGCTTGACTGGCTACTCTCAATGCGAATACGAAAACAACAAAAACCGTTTCAACAACAAAAGTCGTCGTTGGGCTCCGCTCCGTGGGGGCGGCCGGGGGCGTATTCGCAGACTTTGGGACGTCCCCGAACCGCCCCCCCCCACCCACGAGGCCAGTGACAAAGCGCACGTACACACACGCACACACGCACAGGCTCCCGCCTCACGGTTAATATTCATCCAAGTCGCGTTCAATGGCCATAGCCATGCCGTTTCGCGCGGCTGGGCGGCAGGCTGGGGTGGGCTGCGGGCTGCCGGGCTGCCTGCCGGGCCGGGGGCGGCCGTGGAAAAAGGACAAAAGAAGAAGCGAGAGGGGGGGCCGAAGAGATCGCGTAAAACGAACGACCCCTCTCTGTCTCTCTCGCTCTCTCTCTGCCACACACACGGACGCAGCGCCGCGCACGTACGGCACCGGGCCGCCGCTCCCCGTATCGCACGCGGGACGATACACACAGCGCCGAGCCACACACGTTCGTGCCAATATTATTTGGCGTGCGAGAGAGAGCGGGAAGGAGAGACTCGAGCTGCGCGCGTGGGGGGCGCCGGGCGGCGGTCGAGACCCGGAGAGCACTTCACGGAGTGGTGGACGGAGGCAACCGAGGCGACCGCATCCCGTCGTCCTGACGCACCTTCGACCTGTTTTCATAGGAGCGACGTCCTATTGAAGACCATTCGAGAACAGTTCAAGTCAGATAGATTTCGTCACTTTTCGACCAACTTTGCGAGGCCGATGCTCCCATGACGTTCTTCCTTTAGGGCGTAAGGCCGGCCGCCTAAGCACCGCGGCGGATGCCTCTCACTGCCGCCGCTGGCTGCGCTGGCGCCGTCAGCCGCGCCAGGAGGACGCCATTGTCACTGAATCATTATTGGCCAACTCTCCATGCGGCATATGGCGGCGTGCCCCTGGCCGTGCCGCGGCCGGCCGGAGTGGCCGGGCCGGGCCGTCCGGAGGGGAGGGGAGGGGGGAGGGGCTGGCGCCACGACTTGCAATTGTTGTTGTGGTGACCGCCACCACCGCCACCACACTGCTGCCCCAGACTCGGCCGTGACCCCCATTACATTACGGCGGACAACAAGCACCCTAGTGGCACACGCGAGTGTGTGTGTGTGTGTGGTGTGTGTGTGTGTGTGTGTGTGTGTGTGTGTGTGCGTGCGTGTGTGTGTGTGCGGGTTCCAACGCATATGCGCTGCGCGGGGCCCGCCCCCTGCCTGTCTGCCAGTGCGAAAGGCAGTGCACGCTTTTCGGCCGCCTAGCGTGGGCGGTATCGCGTTTATTAAGATCGCCTTTGCGCGACGAGGCGACGAGTGGAGCTGCAGGCTGAGTCCGAACTCCCCCCGCTCTGTCTCTGTCGCACCCTTGCGGAACGCACCGAGAGTACGAGAGAGACAGGGCGACGGCCCGCAGGGACGCGGCAACGGCGCGCAAGAAACTCGTTAACGGAATCAAGAGACTCTTTTGCATTCTTGGCGTCATTAAAATCTAATTTCGAGTTGTGCGCGACGCTGCGACGACGTCGCTCGGCCGCCGGGCAAGTCTAACGTGAAACGAAGTGCTGCGGCAGCGCGCCTGGCGGGTAGGCAATCGAGGCACTGCGACGCACCCCTGCGCAACAGGACTGCCTACCCTGGCCTCTGCAGGCGCTCTGCGCACTCCGCGCCCGCTGAGCTGATAACCGCCGAGGCTGCCGCCCTGCAGGCACGCGGCGGAACGAACCGGTGAATCGACGAATCGATGAATCGACCGCTTTGTACAACCACTCCACCGTTTTGCATTGCCGCACCGCGAGGGAGAGAGAGAAAGAGGATTAGCAGTGAGGCCAGGTGTGTCCCGCAAGGCCTGCCTAGGCATGTGCCCAGGTCTGCCTAGACCGCCATGCACTTATCACGTAACACCGGCCTCGATAAAGGTCGGCAGCGTCATGCGTGTCCCGAAACACTGTCCACGACTCGGCGGCAAATAGTTCCACCACTCCCCGCGGTCAGAGACAAAGCCCTCACAGTGTGATCCCCGCCACGTCATCAGGACGGCGACGACGGCGACTATGATGCCGGCGTGTCGCAACGCGCGCATTGTTGTCCCACTGGCGGGGCGTGGCTGTGGCTCGGCGGCCCTTTCTTTGATTTAACGCCGCAATCAGGGCCTTTCAATGACTCTGCCAGCAGGCCGCTGATTCCGAAGACTGATCTCTGTCTCTCTCGCACGCATGGGGCGTCCCGTGGGGGTGCGAGAGAGACAGAGTGACGAGGCCCTTGGCAGCCCTCGGTCGCGCGGCTCGCAGACATGGCGGATCACTAGCTGTGCCCCCCTGCGGACTTAATGAATGGAAAGCACGTCTGTCGGTCTGTCTGTCTGCCTGTCTGCCTGTCCGATCGCCGGCCGGCCAATTTACTGGCCGTTTAATGAACGGCTAATGGCGCGCCGCGTGTTTTACAGCGGGGACGTGATCCGAGTGGGTGCCGGACGGCCGGACAGGATGGCGGGGCCATCCCGAAGGGCCTCCGTCTCTCTCGCGCGCCATGCCAGTGGGGGCGCGAGAGAGACAGAGCGCATCGGCTCCACCCACCCACCCACTCGCAGGCCGCCCGTCAAAATATTTGCCTGCAGCGACGCGGCTCCGCATGGCCGTGCATGGCCGGCCTCGCGGGGGTCACGACGTCGGGGCGCTCGCGGACATTGTCACTCAGAGGCAGCGAGCGGAGCGGCAGCGCCCACTCCAATTATGAGACCGCGCCAGAGAGAGAGAGAGAGAGAGAGAGAGAGAGAGAGAGAGAGAGAGAGAGAGAGAGAGAGAGAGAGAAGGGGCCTAGCCTAGCACAGCGGTTCCCAACCTTTTTCGGTTCGCGACCCCAAATTTGTAGCCAAAACTTTCCGCGACCCCCAGGAAAAATTTCGCGACCCCACGCGACCCCTCCTTTAGCATGCCTTTGTTACGGAGTGCGATTATCTGCCTTAGTTTGGGAGCAGTATTGCCGCAAAGTTGATCAAAACGGTCACAAATGTCTGAAAAATCGTGTTTTGGGCCGACTTTAAGCATTTACTGCGTCTGATCCGAGGCGGTAAATCGTCCTCCGTCAACGGGCAATTGGTCTTTAGACCTTCCTTTAGCATGCCTTTGTTACGGAGTGCGATTATCTGCCTTAGTTTGGGAGTAGTTTTGCCACAAAGTTGATCAAAACACGATTTTTCATACATTTGTGACCGTTTTGATCAACTTTGCGGCAAAACTGCTCCCAAACTAAGGCAGATAATCGCACTCCGTAACAAAGGCATGCTAAAGGAAGGTCTAAAGACCAATTACCCGTTGAGGGATGATGATTTACCGCCTCGGATCAGACGCAGTGGATGCTTAAAGTCGGCCCAAAACACGATTTTTGACAGACATTTGTGACTGTTTAGACCAACTTTGCGGCAGTACTGCTTCCAAACTGAGTCAGATAATTGCACTCCGTAACAAAGGCATGCAAAAGGAAGGTCCAAAGACCAATTGCCCGTTGAGGGAGGGTGATTTACCGCCTCGGATCAGAAGCACTGGATGCTTAAAGTCGACCCAAAACACGATCTTTTACACACATTTGTGACCGTTTTGATCAACTTTGCGGCATTTAAGCAGCCAGTGCTCGGCGTGTGGGCCAGCCGGGAAACCACCGCGACCCCAGGCGACCCCAGCCACCTCGCCGCGACCCCTTGAAATTTTTTCGCGACCCCATTTGGGGTCGCGACCCCAAGGTTGGGAACCGCTGGCCTAGCACCAGTCGGCGTCTGTGTCCGCCGGCCGCTGCTGCTGCGTCCAGTCCCAAGTCCCAATGCCAGTGTGCCAGGCTTTGCGAAGGGCAGCGCCAGCAGGTCCTGCAGCAGGGCGGTCCATCATTCATTAACCAAACATTCCGGCCACGCTGAGGACGTCAGTCTTTTTGCCCTCGTTCGTCGGGGACGTCGGGGACCCGGCCACTGGCCCGGCCAGCAGACGCGCTCACAGCCACGCCACTCCCCGACGCCGCGGCGACCGGCGGTGTTCCGGGAACGTCAGGGCAGGGAGGCACGGCGGGCAGGGCCGGCAGGGCAGGGACTGCAGTCGGCATGGCATTGAGGCACTGGCTGCAGTCGCTGTGGAGCCCGCCGTGCACCCGCTGCTGCTGCATGCTGCTGCAAGGGCCCAGTGCGCCGTCTCGGCCGTCTCACACACAGACCCGCACACACACACACACAGGGCCCGCCCGCCGCGACTCGGCAGCGCCACACCGCGCCACACCGCCGGCCTCGCGCCGTGCCGCGTGCCGCTCCACGCCCGGCCAGCCCGGCCCCACCAGACGGCACCAAGACCTGCTTTATAAGGAGAGAAACCAGCTGCTGTGCTTCGCCAGCTTCGCCTGCTTCGCTCGGAATCGCGACGGTGGCGGCGCGGCCGCGCCACGCTCGCCAACACGGCCGGCATTTGGCGGCTCCAAATTTCGGCGCGCTGCTGGACTGTCGCTGCTGCCGCAGGCTGGCCAACGGGCCAGGCCGCGCACAGCTGCCGACACTGCGGAGCCTGATGGCGCCGCACGCAGGTGGCAGCACTGCGGGGAAGGTGATGGAGGCCCCCTGCATGCTCCACCTCCAGCCGCGACGCATACGGTCCGGGCTCTGGTTGGCAGGCCTGAGGCGGCCTGAGGCGGCCGAGCCAGCCTGCGCTGTGACGCATGGGTTGGTACGCCTGGCAGGCTGCGCGCGGACGCGCGGCAGCAGCGACAGCCTCACGTAAACAACCCCAAAGCGGACACGCCGTGGCGTCGCGGCGTCGCGGCGTCGCCAGACCAGCCGGCGCGTGGGAACGCCGCGCGACATCCACTGTCGCCGCGTCTCTCTCGCACCCCTGCGGAGCACTGCGGAGCGGCCCGCCACGCCCGCGAGTGGGAGGGAGACAGAGCGACGAAATCGCTGCCGAAGAGACCGCAAGTTGTGAGAAGGCCCCCGGTTTACGCGTCGCGCTTGACGTTATACAGTGCCCGGGTGACTTGGGCTTCCTCATCGACTCTCTGTTTAATTCGCTCCATTTTGCGACCCTATTTCGCTTTACGCCGGAGGCACTTTCGGGCTTTACGCGCCACCTTAACCCGGAGGAACGGCCAAGTCCCCTAACCTAGATTTTTAAGAACGCGGCTGGTCGTTGGCCTGGCTGTTGGCTGCTCTGTTTGGCCCGGGCGACATCCCGACCGTCACAGCGTCACAGCGTGACTGCCATTCAAACTGCATTACCTTCCGGCGGACCGGGGCGGACCGGACCCCCCTTGCGAGGTAATCGCATTACTTTCCCGTGTGGCCGGGCAATTGTTGTTGCGATGTCCTGGCTGACACGCGGCGCGGCGTGAGGACCGTGAGGACACCCAGGGCGCGGCGCGCGGCCTCGTCGCTCTGTCTCTCTCGCGCCTTGGCGGAACACGGGGCGCCCCGCGCGTGCGAGGGAGGCAGAGAGAGAGGAGACAATCGGCGGCACGCAGCAGGTGTTTACTCGGCGCTGATCCAAGGCGCGTGCCTGTCCAGAGAGATCTTCATCGGTCCGTCTCTCTCGCACCCACACGGGACGCCCCGTGAGTGCGAGAGAGACGGGGTGACTCGCGGAATCAGTCTGCCGCGGCCCGGCAATGCGGCAGGGATTACCGCCGTACCGGCACTCCACTGGCTGCGAGCAATGAAGAGATTAGCCCGGCCTGCGCTGCGAGTGGAGTGGAGTACCGCGGAGTGCCGCCAGACGACCTCTACCTCCACCTCTGGCCTGGCGTGCCCTGGCGTGCCCTGGCGCCGGGGCTGTCGGGAGGGAGTCCTTCGGGACGCGCTGCGGGCTGACGGCCAGTGACATCGAATGCGCGCCGCGGGGCAGGGGTGTGCCTGGCCGCCCCGCCCCGCCCGCCCCGCCCCGCCCCGCCCCGCCCCGCCCCGCCCCGCCCCGCCCCGCCCCGCCCCGCCGACCGGAGCCCCGCCAGGTGAGGGCGGCCTGGCGGACTGAGAGAGGGGCGCGCCGGGGGCCCAAGTCCGGCCCAGGCAGCAGGTTATTACGCTGCGACGTATATGGCAAGGACGGTCATGACGGGCTGCCAGCGCGGTCCGGGCGGCTGGGCGGGGCGGGGCGGCCAGGCAGGGCTGGCGCGGCACGAGGGCCTGGAGGAAGGTCCGGCCGGGTAGCAATTGCAGCGCAAATCGGCGTGCTCAACACCCAGTCGACTGCCACCGCCTCGCCACGCCCCCTGCCACCGCACCCACTCGCTAAAACCCATCCGAAAAACAAGCAGCCTCACGCAGTGTTTGTGTTCCATTCCAGCCTGACTACTACCACCACTCGCCCCAGTTCGTGCGGGTGGGGTCCGGCCCGGAGTACCGCCTCGAGATCCCCCAGGTGCGCCTGGACTTCACCGGCACCTACGCCATCCTGGCCAGGAACGAGCATGGGGACGCCAAAGCCATAATATCGCTGCAGGTCTTCGCCAAGGGTGAGTACGGACCGTAGTGGGGACCGAGTAGCGCTTCGCAGGGCCAGCAGGGCGCAGCACCAAGAGCGGATGAAGAAAACTTGCAGGCCAAGGGATGAAAACTCGAAAGGGTGAATCCAGGGAGTGCGTAAGCCTGGTGCCCTCCCCCTTTTCATGCCGGTCGTCGCTGATGCGCTCCAAGTTAGGGCCATTACAAGTTTGTGGGAGGACTTGTTGCATCAGCAGCGGTGCCCTGGCCGCCTGCCCCTGGGCCCCGGCATGCCCCGGCATCGCCACGGGTCAAGTTAGTCCGCGGTCCGCCACTCTCAAACCCCAGTCCGACTGGAAGCGTGTCGACCCGGCTCGCAGACAAGCGACAAGCCACACGCGAGTTTGATTGCGCCAAGTATTCATACAGACATTTGGACAGCGCCCGGCCCAGCGAGTTCTAATGAATGTGCGGCTCTAGCTCACCGCGCGCTTTGCGTGCGAGTGTTTCCGACGTGCAGGTGCGGCCGCGGGCCTCCCACCGCGCCGCCGGCGGTCCTCGCTACGTCTGTGTGATCTGTGTGTTTTCCACCGGGCTGCCATGCGGACCAAGAGGTGGACTAAGTTCAAAATGACATCGGTGCGGTCTGTGTGGTCCGTCGCGGTGTGTGTTCGGACAGCGGTCCTCGCTTCGTTGTATTTTCCACCAGGCTGCCATGCGGACCAAGAGGTGGACTAAGATCGGTTTGTGTGTTCGGACTTGGTCCTCGCTTCGTTGTGTTGTGTGTTCGGACTGTGTGGTCCTCGCTTCGTTGTATTTTCCACCAGGCTGCCATGCGGACCAAGAGGTGGACTAAGATCGGTCCTCGCTACGAGCCGAGTTGTGTGTTTGAAGTGTGTGTTCGGACCGCGGTCCTCGCATCGTTGCGCTGTCCCAGGCTGGCATGGCGGCCAAGAGGTCCACCAGGATCGAATATCGCTGCGCGTGGTCCTCACAGCGTCAGTGTGTGGATCGGGGTCGAATGAGCGATCGAATTTGACTTTATTGTCCGTTTTTATTGACTCGTGCTCCGGTTCCGCCGTTCCAGGTCAAGGCATGGGGGACGACTCCAAGCGGAGGACAGTGAAGCGCGGGTAAGTGGCTGCACCCCCCCCCCTCTCCGCGTCACAATGGCGGTGCATAAGGACGCCTGTTGTTCCGCAGCAAGGAGGAGACCCTCCCCTCCGTGGTGCAGCCCCTGCAGGACCTCCGCTGCTGCGACGGCGACGCCGTGACGCTCGAGTGCCGCGTCGACGCCTCGCCCGAGCCCGACGTCCACTGGAAGAAAGACGGCAAGGTGAGACGGAACTAGATTAGCGTCCGGCTTTTGATGGATTGACTGTGAATTGGCGTGACATGCCGCGATCACGCGCCGAGTCCAACGAGGTGTTTAGTGCCTCGCTGGTCGCGGCGGCTCGGTGCCGCCCACGTGGCCTGACAGCTCCGCCTGCTACTTTGCATGGCGTCGCGACGCCCGGCCCGATAGGCAAGGCATCCTCTTGTTATGGCCATGCTGTGTTATGGCCACAATGAAGGCGACGCAGGCAAAGGCAGGCCGCGCACATGGAAGTGAGGTGGTGGGCAGATGGTTAGGCCGCGCCGCCACGCCGCCGCCAGGTGAGGCGCCGCCTTGGGCGTCCCGACGTCGCGGCGTCGCGGTGAGCGGGGCCAGGGCGTATCCCGGCCGGAGGGCGGACACCGCGCGGCTCCACTGCTCATGAAAAACAAAAACAAAAACAACGACATGCTGACCCCCGGCGTCTGCCTCCCAGTTGGTGCGCCTCAACGACAACTACCAGGCGGAGCTGCTGGAGGGCGGGCGCGCGCGCCTGCGCATCCAGCGCGTGGTGGCCGAGGACGAGGGCCAGTACAGCTGCGTGGCCTTCAACAGCCTGGGCAGGGCCACGACGGCCGCCTGCCTCGTCGTCGATGGTGAGTCCCTCTACGTGCGGCCCTTAAGGCTCATGCCAGCCGCTCACCCGCCTGCTGTTGTTGTCGGCGCAGTCCCCGAGGAGAAGGAGAACCTCGTGTCCGGGCAGCTGGACCGACCCAACAACCTGCGGTCGGCCGGCTCCACGCCGAGGTCCACGCCGAGGTCCACGCCCAGGTCCACGCCATCCCGGAGTGCGTCGCCCTACATACCGAGTACGTGTCGCTTCTTGCAGCTCTCCCACTAGGCAGCAATGTCAAAGGGTTGCCAACCTAAGCCCGCCGAGGAGGCAACCGCTCGAACGGCCTGCCACGGCCTGCGCGCAACATTGACAATCCCTCCCCGCCTGCCACGGCGCGGAATATCGCGCAACAATGCCTCCCGATTCGGCCCGGCCCGGGGCACTCGGGCCAGCTCTGGCTCGGCGGCGGGCGGTGCAGTCGGCACGGCACCAAAGTACCAACACCGGCCACCTCGTTCGGGTCTATATATTTTGTTTCATACACAATTTTAATTACTATCTTTGGAATGAGCCCGCATACTACCCCGTATAAGGAAACCGAACGAGTATTGACTGAGAAATTTGAAAGGGAAAAGAAAAAAATTTGAACTCTACACCCCCTCCCCAGTCTTAATGGGGAGGCCTCCTGCTTTACTTCGGTGTTCGGGATGGGAACCGGTGCTATCAGGTACCTGGGGTTAATCCCGTCAGCGACTCTAAGCGTTCGCCGGGGGACCCAGTAGGACCCCAAAGCTCAGGCAGCTGGGTGAGAGCACCCAGTACGAAGCTCTTTGAGGGGCGGGACGTAGAGTGAGACGACAGAGAGACAGAGAGAGACTCAGACAGAGAAGAGGTTTGGTGGGAGCTTCTTGTTTTCGTAGGGTTGGTTGTGTACCCCATGGTACCCCCACTGTCCGGCGCTCCCGTACCGAACATACAGCGTTTTAGGCCAGCTTCAAAGGACTTATCATCGCCTCCCCGACGAGTCAAGGAGGCACCACCCGCAACCACACACCGGATGGTCTGGATTGATGGATCAAATACTCCATCGCTCCAGTGCCGAGGCCAAGCCGCCGAAGCGGATTGCTTTTTAGACACCCACAGCGGAGTGGCCAGGTGAATGTGACTCTGACCACTACGCTATCACGCTTGTACGTCTGGCAGCGTGTTGGACGACGGGTTTGAGTTGCACTGGGAGGAAGGCGGTCGAAAAATGTAATGAAATGATGGGATTCGATCCCCGGACCCCGCCATCGGGATCACACAACTTTACGCTCTCGGCCACCACGGCCCATGATGAGGGTGCTGGCGTGAGGTGGGTTCTTGACGCAAGAGGACTCGACCGACCCGGTCAAAATTTCGCAAGAAGTTGGGGGAGTCGAACCGCCGACCCTAGCATTGGGAACCGACGCCTCTACTCCCTGGACCACCACGTCCCATGCACGGAGCGGGCTCACGTTCACGGGTTTCAACCGCACTGGGTGAGGCAGCAAAATTAAATGGAAATATTTGTTAGGAGTCGAACCTCCGGCATGTGGGTCTGTTGCACACGGCTCCGCTCGGATGGCCTCGAACCACCACCCGTAGGACAGCAAGTCGAAAAAACTTTTGTGACGCTGGTATTCGAACGCCCGCCTGCGGTAACTCGATCCCACGTCTCTAACCTCTCGGCTATCACAGCAGTTGTGAAACGCGATGGATCATCTGCTTTCATTAACGTTCTTTGAATGAGATTTTTTTGAACTGGTGGTAATTTTTTGGGGGTGCGCCTGACTTCCGGTGCATGCCCACACCCCAGGAGGCGGTCTGCGCGAGGTGGCGCCGACATGCCCCGGCCTGGACCGGCCCCGCCGCACGCGGCCCTCGGCGCCACGCTTCTACGCCGTGCCGCACAACCGCGTGGCGGAGCTGGGCGAGACGGTGCGCTTCCAGTGTGCCGTGGCGGGCCACCCGCAGCCCTGGGCGCGCTGGGACAAGGACGGCCAGGCCTGCGCGCCCACGGCCAGGATGTCCATCACGGAGCGCGACGACGTGCGCACCCTGGAGGTGCGGCAGGCCACCCTGGAGGACGCCGGCCTGTACCGCGTGGTCGTAGAGAACGACTACGGCCGCGTCGAGGCCACCGCCCGCCTCGAGGTCATCGGTGAGGACTCTACCCGCTGTCGCAGCGCAAGCCTCGAGCTCAAGGAATGAACGTACAAAATGATCTTCCTGTCCGCCACCGTGCAGGCCACCGCGGAGCCCGGCCGCAGTCGCTCCGGGCGTGGAGCGCCTCCCCGGCCAGGACGACGCCGGCCTTCGGGCGCCGGCCCGCCAGCCAGGTCTCCCGCGTCGGCGGCGAGGTGACCCTCTCGTGCGACCTGGACGGCTCGCCCTCCCCCGTCACCAACTGGTACAAGTAAGTGCCCGGTCGACGAGGACCGACAACGCTCTCCGCCGGAAAAAAAGGCCTCTGGGCAGAAAAATGCTCTCGCTATTAAAATCCGACCTTCAGGGATTAAAAAGGCCGCCGTCCAGCCGCCTCCATGGAGGCCCGAATCGGTGTGCGTGACCAGCAGGCGGGTGGGCGCGTCGCTCTGGGGGATGCGGTGCGAACCGATCGGACGGTTTAACGCTGTTATTAATTCGAAATTACTATCTAAAGCTGCTGTTTTGCGGTGCCCGACACACCCACAATCCCGCACGCATGTGCTCCGGCACAAGGTAGTCCCAAACAAGTTTCGGGTGATTCGAGAACAAATTTAGTAGTTGTTTGAGTGAATTCCCAGGTAAAAAGTCAGACTTAAAATTCAGACTTGGGTAACTGAGACTGGATTTATTTTGCTGTCGGTAGGCTTGCGGGCTTTGCAGGGGGTTTGATGCGTGTTGTGCTCCTCAGGGACGGTGAGCTGGTTCTGCGCGGGTCCCGCGCCACGCCGTCGTGGGACGGGCGCGTGTGCCGCCTGGCGCTGCGCAAGGTGCGCGCCGCGGACGCGGGGGTGTACACGTGCGTGGCCGCCAACGACGCCGGCGAGACGCGCTGCTCCGCGCAGCTCCTGGTCCTGGACAAGGGCGACCCCAGCGACGCGGACCGCCGGCCGCCCGTCTTCGTGCGCGGCATCCCGCGGCACACGGACGCCGCCGAGGGCAAGCCCCTGGAGCTGCAGGTCGAGCTGCGAGGTGAGTGCGGCACGCCAAAGGCCGACGGCCGAACCACCCCACTGGAAACGAACAGCCTCCTTGACGCGTCTGCCCCGCAGGCTCGGCCCCCTTCCAAGTGGTGTGGCTCAAGAACGGCGTGGAGCTGCCGGACTGCGGCGACTTCAAGCAGCTGTCCCTGGGCGACGGCCGCTTCGCGCTCCGCATGCAGGACATGTTCCCCGAGGACGCCGCCACGTACTCGTGCGAGGCGTTCAACGGGCACGGCGAGGCGCGCTCGCACGGCACCGTCACCGTCCTGGGTGAGCGAGAACAAACTGAAAAGGAGTCCGTTGCCCCGCGCGGGTTATGTGTTTCAATACAGTTGAGTCGGAAGTAATGCGTTGCACGACGGGGAAAAAAGCCGTTGGCTGCAAAGTGAGGGGCCCTCATGGCCTTTATGGGTGCAACCTGGGGCACTTTGGTGAGGAATGGGCCACGGCAGCCATGGCAGCCATGGGCCCCGGCAAGGCCCTTGCAACACTTTGTATCGGAATGTTCCGCCGTGAGTGTGTGTGTGTGTGTGTGTAGCACGTTATTGACTACTGCTTCCCAGACGGTGCTCCCCGAGGCGCCACCGCCGCCACCTGGACCAAGACCCCCCTGGGCGTGATGGCGTCCCCGGGCTCGTCGGCGTCCTTCTGCGCCCGGCTGAGCGACCCCCAGTCCCGGCCGAGGAGGGTCACCTGGAGCGTGGCTGGTCGCAGCATCGCGCCGGACAACATCAAGTACCAGGTAAACTTTGGCGGCGTCGGAATACGCCATAGGGGTGGCCGAGGCACCGCTGCGGCGCCCGTGCGGTCGTTGAGTCGTTACCCGAGTCCCGCAGCCATCCGGGCATCCGGGCCGTCGCCAATGTTTACGACCGTGCTAACGCCCACCCCTACCCCTCACCGCCCCGCGGCGCCCCGCAACACGAGCAACACCCCGCCGGCGTATGCGAACATGCATACCACTGCGGGCCTCGAGACGCCTGGAGACGCCCGGAGCCTCCACGACGACAACACTCCAGTCCTGCCGCCGGGCCGCCTGCAAATGAGGGTTGGGGGTGGCTGGCGGACAGTGGCCGGCAGCCCACACTGCGCGGCGGACAGCGCGGCGGACAGCGCGGCGGACAGCGCGGCGGACAGCTAATTTCAAATTTCAAAGTTGGTCTAACGGCGCCTTTCTGCCCCGCAGGTGGTCGAGGACGGCGACGAGCTGCTGCTGCACGTGCGGCGCGTGGCCGCGGAGGACGCCGGGGCCGTGCAGTGCCGCGTGCACGCGTGCGGCGCCCGGCCCGGCGCGGCGTGCGGCGCGGCGTGCTTCGACCTCTCGTGCACGGCGGACCTGATCGTGCTGAACGACGAGCCGCGTGACGCCCGCGCGTCCAGCCTGGACAGGTGAGAACGCGGCCAGTCCGCCTGCGAGGCGGGCAACCCAACGCGCGTCCGCGGCGGCGCGGTGGCGGCGACACGGCGCGGCCACTGCGCCACGCCGGCGCGTCGGCCTTTCTCCTTCTTGATGGGGTTCTTGATGGCGCCGGCGAACGACTCTGTGGCGATTCGCCGTGCCGCCGTGCCTTTGCAGGCCTTTCGACCCGACGGCGAAGCCTGGTCGAGGCCCCCCTCCGGGCCGTCTGTTCCATTCGCCGGGCGCCCGTAACGAGTAACGTGTGTAACGTCCACGTCAGCTCGCATGAACTGCCCGCGCGTTTCCCTTGAAATGTTGCACGGCGTCGGCTCGCGGACTCGCGGACTGCCTCGCGGCCTCGCGGGTCGAGCCTTTGTCGGAATATATTTAGCTTGTTTGCTCATACAAATCAGTTTACCTAAAAGCGCCCGCGCGCGCTGCTGTGGCGGGAATGAATGTTTAGGAGTTACTCACCCGTACGGGCTCGGTGCGCTCATGACCCCACCCACCCCGCCCCGCTTGAGCCCCCGGCAGTCATCAGCTTAGGGCCGCTGGAAGCGCTGGCTGCGCTGGAAAGCGCGCCGTGTCAGGGACAGTTAGGATGCCTCACCGTCTTACGGCCTTACAGTATGTAAATGCCGGTCGGGTTGTTTCCACGCTGCGACGATGACCTGGTTGCAGGACCCCTGCCAGCGTCAACGGCTCCCGGGCCCCTGAACGCCCCCTGGAGCGCCCCGCCGTGCTGCTGCGAGGGCCCTCGGACACCACCGCGCTCCGCGGCGAGCGGGTGCAGCTCACGGCCCTGTACGCCGGGGAGCCGGAGCCCGCCGTGCGGTGGCTCAGGGCGGTGAGTTTGGAAGTCAAATTAAAAGAAGCCACCCCTTCGCCTGCTCAGCCTGCACAGCCTGCACAGCCACGTCGGCGGTTTTTAACGAGCGTCTGTCTCCCCCAGGGCCGCGAGCTGTCCGCCGACGACCGCACCACCATCAGGACGGCGGCCGGCGTGTCCTGCCTCGCGCTGCAGCCCGTGTCCGCCGACGACGCCGGCAAGTACGTCGTCAGCGTGGAGAACGTCTACGGCGCCGACCACCACTTCGCGTCCGTCGCCGTGGAGGGTGAGTAGTGTGGCGTCATGTGGGGCCTGGCGACAACGCGACGCTTGTCATCGCAGAAGGCAGTGACCGGCAGTGACCTAGTGACGTCATCGCCAAGGCCGGCCGCGCGTGGCGATGGGTCGCCGATGGGTCGGCGCCGCGCGGTCCCGAAGCCAAGTGATGCAAGCCAGTCTCCGTGACTCATCCTCGGACCAGGACACCCCGGGACGGCCGGGACGTCGTCAGCGGGGCGCTCCACGTCACTGCCAGGATGTCCTGCCGCCGCAGCGGTAGCCGGTAGCCGCCTCAAGCACGCAACCACACGCAATGCACCGGGGGAACATACTCCCACATGTTTCCTTGTGATAATTTATCACATTTTAAAGCACTTTTTTGTTGCGATGCGCCATGAGAGCGCCATGCCACACGCGCGTGTGCGTGCGGGGCTCCGTGCTGAAGGTGCTGAAGCGGGGCGGCGCGCCTTCGGCGTGCCTTCGGCGTGCCACCCACCTGGCCGACCACCGGTCCGGTGCCCGGTTCAGTTCCGCCGGAACTAAAAAGGGAGTAAAGATCCATTTTCCGGGAAGGAAGCGAGCGGGCGCGGCACGGCGGGCGTGATGACCAACGGCGTGGCGATGCCGGCCAGCACTCTGATTCCGTCGCTCTGTCTCTCTCGCACCGATGCGGGACGCCCCATGAGTGCGAGAGAGACAGAGCGACGAAAACGACTCTCGGCAGGGATGCGCGGCGAGCCTATGGCGAGCAGCCAACCGGCCAGCGGCGCCAACGGCCACCATTACCGCACGCCGCGATCGCCGCGCGGACGGAGTCCCACATTCTCCGACAACATCAATTTTGTTTTATTAAAAAATAGACTGTACACAAGGGCGCGCCGCTCGTGCGCCGTGGGAGGACGGGGGGCAATAAAGAAGCGCGCTAGTGTGCGTGCGTGTGCCGTGTGTGGGGTGCGGACCGCACAGACTGGCGAAGGGCGGCGGGGGCAATCGCTCCGGACCCAGGCGAAGCAGGGCACCGGGACGCGGGACGCGGGACGGTGGCGAACATAAATTAAAACGCATCGCTGGTTATAAACGGGGGAGGGGCGTAAAGGCGTGAACGAGTGAACGCGCGGGCGGGCCGCCGCGACGCGTTATGCACGCGGACGACCCGGGCGACGGACGGACAGGGAACAGCACCGCGTCGTTCCGGGTCAAGAAGGGATTGGGCCGCCACGCCAGGCCGATTGGGCGGTCGGGAAAGTTCACAACTGCCTGGCCCCGGGGCCTCGCCTCGTCGTGCCTCGCCTCGTCGTGCCTCGCGGCCTTGACCGCCATCCGGGCGTCCGCCTTTCGGGGCGGCCCGCGGCGGGGGAGGGAGGGGTCTCCGGTTGCGCCAGGCCGCGCCAAGCAAGCCCCCTTGTGGTTAGGACGACGCCACTAACACCTCATAGTGAGCGGGCCCTGCAGGCTCATGGGGCGTCCCGCGGGGGTGCGAGAGAGACCGGCCGGCGTTGTGTGTGCCTCGCAGGGCTGTGCTGCGTCGGTGGCTTGTTGCTGGCAATAATCGTAATACTGTGCGGGGCGCGGACTTAGCCCTGACTAGACGTAATGGCCGCGTCGTCCGCCCCGCCGAGATGGGATGGGCCAGCAGGGCAGCACGGCCAGTCGCCTTGAACGGGTGCCTCCCTCTCCCTCCAGCCCCTGGTCGTCCTCTCGCATTCCCGCGGCTCCACGGGCTCCACTCGCAGCACAAACGCGCTCTAATATGTTCCGGAACGCCGGGCGCCAGGCGCCGCCGGCGCGGAGCAGCCCGGCCAGAGTGCTCGGACCGTTGCCGCTAAAATTGCCCCGCACCGCCACCGCCGAGGGCGCGGCCGGCGACCGGGGTCACAGCCCCGCCTCCCGCGAAGAGCCGAGCGGGCTTTGCGGCAGACCCAGTGGACTTAGTGACGGGCCACCACGAGCACACCGTGTGTGTTCAGGTGAGGCCCCGGCGGTGCGGTGCTGGTCGCCGCTGATTGGCTAGCGCTGCGAAGGGAGGCGCCGTCGCCACGCGGATTCAGAATTACCATAAAGAATTCTACAAAGATTCACAGGGACATTCCAGGTTCAGTAGATTTTGACTAGAGGCGTCTTTCCCACTGATCCGCAAAGCGCGCGCGATTCTGTGGGCGATTCAAGAGCCGCTTGCAGTCCGCTCGACGCAGTGGCCCTGCGGAGACTGTGCTATTTGCACGAGTCGCGTCGTGCGCAAGTTTCTGCAGGCACTGCGCTGACCAGGCTGTGAGCCGCGCGAGGAGGTGGCCCGGCCGCCTCTATCAGCCGGTCGAACGCTTCCCTCCCACTCTGCCGCGCTGCGGCCGCGGGCCGCGGGGCGGGGGGCGACGCCAAGCGCTCCGAGCGAGCGCTGCGCTACCGGGCGCCGCGGCCGCGCAGCACCGCCAGCACGGCCAGCAGGCGCAGCGGCAGCGCGATGGCGGCGGTCGCGACTTCACCAACAGAGGCCCAAACCGAGCGCGGCCCACCAGGCCGGTACGCGCGCTAGGAGGTAGCCAGTCCGACGGCCGGGCTTCGCGAAGTCGCAGACTGTTACTTTTCGTCGCGACCACCGAGGTGCCATGATCGGCAGGAGGTGGCGGCCCCGCGACTGGTCAGCCGATTGTCCGACGGGGTCCTCGCAGCGTCGGTGGCGGTGCGTCTTCGACCGGCCTCGCCCGGCCGCCACGCGCGGCAGGAGGTCGCCCCGCCCGCGAGGTGGCCACTCGCCGCCTTCCGCGGTCGCGATCGCGGCTTGGCTGCCGTCGCGAGGCCTCCGCGAGGCCAATTTCGGCCGTGCCGGCGGCGAGCGGCAGGGCCAGCGGCTCTTAGTGACACCGCACTGTATCTGTGTCCATAGTCTGCGGTTTCGGAACCGATACGCGGGCAACTGGTGGGTGTGGCGGGGCGGGGACGTGTGTGGCGCCGCGTGGCGCGGCAGTGGCTCAGCCAGCACGCCAGCACGTACACCTAGTACCGGCTGGCGGACTGGTAGTTCCGCGGTCCCCAGGCATCTGTTGAGCGCGGCGGGCGAGGGCGAAATGGCTGTGGCGTCATGTCAAGAAGTCGTGTCACCCGGCAGGGTGACTCCTCCTTGCCGGCCGCCCCGTCCGCCCCGTCATGCCCACGGTGTGACGTCACACTGGGCATTCCATCCCGCGGCCACCGATCTAGTTTTCGAGTGGCGCCCGGGCCTCGACGCTGACGTCAGGGGCGGCAGAAAAAAGTGCGGCTGTCGGTTTCATCGCGTACGTCATTTTGGTGCTGGCAGTTGTCTTTTTAGAAATCCGCGGCCGTTGGAGTACGGGGAAGCAGAGCGGCCGGCCCGGTCCCGCTACAGCGCGCCAAAGTGACCGTCATGCCGAGCGGGAAGGGAGCAGCTGGGACCTGGAACAACCAACAAAACGGAGTTGCGCCGAATGAAAGGGAAACTTTCCCTTTGGCAGCCGTTTGAAGTTTGGGAGTCGCGGCGTCGGCCATGCAGGGCGTTGGGCTTTCCAGCCGCTTCCAGCGACGAGTGCTGCTCTCCCGATTGCCGGCCTTGACGCCGCGGCGCCGCGGCCCTCCAGACGGCCGCTTTGTCGCCGTCGTGCTTTTGCCGGAGGGGAAAGCCACCGTCGGCATTAATTGGCTCCTTTAGGACTTACAAAAGCGAGCCGTGTGCGCGTGCTGCCACACTACAAGCTGTAAGGAGTGTCTGCTGGTGTGCCAGCCGGGTGTCGAGCGCGAGGACGTGTCGACGAGACTGCGCCCCTGCCTACGTCACTCCATTGTGAGACGAACAGCGCGACCTGCCGAGGAATTCAAACCGCTCTCCGGCCGCGCCGTGCCACGCCGTGCGCGGAGCGAGCAGTGTGGATGCAACCCGTCGATAGCGAGTAGGCAAGTCGAATTCCGACCCGTTCACCGCCGCGGCAGACGCGCAGGGCGCCACCACAAGGGAGCTCCGCACAGAGCAGTCAGGTGGAGCGCGCTCTTTGAGACGCCCCTGCTCGGCGCAGTTTGCACAACTCTGTCTGTGTGTGTGGACGCGAATGGGGCCGGGTGTGGCAGGAAGTCTGTCGGCCTCTTCGCGAATAGAGGCCCCCTCCCCCCTCCCTCCCCTGCATCTCGTACGCACCGCCTTTTCCGGGTGTGATAAGGCCCGGTGAGGCCGCGGCCCGCACGGCCCGCACCGTCCCGCCGCGCAGTGCGCCTCGTCGCGCTGTCCCTCTCGCACCCCCTGCGGGCCGTACGCCCCCACGGGACGCCGCCCCCGCCGCCCTCATGAGTACGAGAGAGACAGTGCCTCGTTCGGAGCCACCACACCGCGGCCTGCGCGGGCTCAGCGCACAGCGACACGCGCGCTCCCGATCCCCCGATCCCCAGGTGTGTTTAGGTGTGTTCTGTGCCGCGTGCTCCGATACCCGCCGCGCCGCATCCCAAACCGTGCCGCCAAACCTCCACGCCCCCGAGGGCCGAAACGGGGCCGTCGTCGCCTTGTTTGCGCTTTCCTCACGCTCTTCTGGACGGGGAGCGTGTCCGGCCTGCCATGGGCCTGCGCGCCGGGCCTTCTTATCTCCCCGTACCTGGAAGCGGCGCGGCGGCGCACCGAGCACTGCTTTCGTCGCTCTGTCTTCCTCTCACCGACACGGAGTGACCGGCGTCAGTGAGAGAGACAGCGCGACGAAACGACCCTTCGGAATGGCTGGGCGTGGCGCGGAGGGCGCAAGTCGTTTCCAGCAGACAGATACAGCGAGGGGTCGGCCCGGCGGGGCGGGGCGGGGCGGGGCGGGGGCGAAGATGAGCGCGACGCGCGGATTTTCTTTCCATTTCGTTATTCCCGCCGTCGAGAGCGGGAATTATAATGAGGTGCGCTCTGCCCCGCTCTGCCCCGGGCCTGCTAGGTGTGCTTGGTCTGCTTGGCGGAGTGGAACGTCGCCTGGCGCGTCGCGGTGACAGTGTGCCCGTGCTGCAGCCCCGCCCCGCCCCGCCAAGTACTTCCCTGCCGCCATCCAGCCCCGCGCCTCGTTTCGTTCCGCGCACCTGTTGTCAAAGTTTTCTTTTAATCTGGCCGTGATGCTGCCGTTGACGACGACGATGACGGTGACGATGGCGACCGCCATCCCGTCCCCGTCCTGACCCACCAGAGCCTCGCCTCGGCCTCGCCTGCAACCATCGACTATTCCTCACAATTCCCGTCTTCTCTCTGCTCGCTGCCGGAGCCCCAGCGGCCCGGCGGCGCGGCGGGCGGGGCTAGGATTACCAAGGGCCTTGGGTCGGGGCAGTGAGGACGGCGGGCTGCGTGCGAGGCGAGGCGCCCGCTCTTGTCCCCCGGCGACCCTGCCGCCCCGGACGCGGCCCTGCAGGCTGATTCCGAGGGTCGTTCTCGTCGCTCTGGCTCTCTCGCTCTTAGACGGGGCGCCCCATGAGTGCGAGAGAGACAGGGCGACGAAAGCATTCAGTGTGCTGTGGGACGGGCAGACGGGCACGGAGTCGACGGGGGAGGAATGTTAATGCGGGGAGGAGTAACTCGGGCGACAAAGAAAGCTTTACGTTAGCGTTATGACGCGACGACGCGCTGGGACGCCGCGCCGCCGCCGGGACGCCGTCTAGCAGCCAGCTAGCAGCCGGCGTGGCGGGGCGGGGAGCGGCGGGGCGGCGGCCGGCGGTAGGCTCGAGTCTCGAGTTCTTCTGCTGGTGTTGTGCAGTCAGTCGCCCGTCCACGCGCGCTCCGGCCGGTCGGTGTGTGTTGTCGAGTGAGAACACAGAGAGCGAGAAGCCAGGGCCGAACGAGTACGCCGCCACGCCGCCGCCACCCGGATATCCCCAGCCGTTTCCGGCGACGATGCCGTAGAGAGAATTGCAGTGTGTGTTGTGCGTCGCGTGGATTTTCTGCCGCGGTCGGACATGTGAAGTACAGTGCGGGCCAAAGTGCGCAATACCAGAGTGCCAGTGACAGTGAGCCCCGGGACCACGATGCTGACCCGCTACAGGAGCAACTTGGAGATCTTCTTGTCCCCCGAGAAGCAGAGCGGGGACGGCCCTGCCGCAGACATGGTGCACGACGAGGAGGTGGCGAAGCGCATCGGTGAGTCGGCCGGCCGGCCGGGCCACAACAAATCGCAGAGTCGTACACAGTGTGCGTCTCTCTCAAACTGCGTCCGCGGCGCTGGGGAGTGTTGCCGTCCAGACGCCGTTTGCTCTAATCGTTACTGCCGTCGTCCTGCAGTCCTGCGGTCCTAGCGCCGTTCCGCGGCGCGGCGACGAACCGCGCCGGCGTCGACGGCGTCGACGGCGTGGTCTCGTCGCCGGCAGCATGCCGCGGCGCCGCGCGGTACGCGATCGCCTAATTGACTCTCTCGGCCAGGACGAGGACGAGGACGAGGGGCGGGGACGGCGTGATGACTTCATGGCGAGAGCCGCGAGAGCGCGGACAGTCCGGCTGGCACTTGGAGGCGCAGTCCAGCTCGAGGCGGTAGTCAGATAGACAGCCGGAGGCAGGAACAGCGGTTACCACGGCGCAGAGCGCGGAAATACCAAAACCCTTTTGCCAAAAAAATAAATTGTATTTCGTTATTTGATTTTATTTGGCAATAAAGAATGGCCTGGCGTGCCGCGGATGTCCGGTGGTACCGGTGCAGAGGCACGGTGCAGAGGCACTGCAGCAGCGCGGACTCCGGTCGATGCGTTGATGAAGCCTTTTGCTCGCAGGAATTTCTCCGTCAGCCCCATTCTCGTTCCCGGGGCTAATTGCATGCTTCTGCAGCACGAAGCGCAGCGCGTGGCGTGGCGTGGCGTGGCGTGGCGCGGCGTGGCGCGGCACGCGGACAGGGGGTGATTCTGCCATTCCGGCCCGCTCCGCTCCGCCCCGTGCCGCGCTGCTCCCCCGCGGCCGCGGGCTGCTCTCCGAGCCATCACCATTCCATTCCCCGGCGCTGTGCTTTGGCTTTGGCTTTGAATATGCACCTGCAACGACCGGCAGCAGACACGGCACCGACGCAGCGAGCGCCACATTTCTTGAACTAAACTTGGAAAAAATTAATGGGACTGTCCCCGTCCAGGCCGCGGATTGGCTTTTGCACGACCTTCATTTCCAAAGTTCCCTTTCCCACATGACAGCCACTGAGCTACACGCCACGGCCGGTGCCACTCCGGCTTAACGTCGGTGGAAGGTGACCCCTATGGGTGCGACTAGTCCAATCCGAAAGGCGTGGAATGAATGCCGTGAAAAGTGATGAGGGCCACTGATTCGTCCTCCGGCACTGCGAGCGTCTTTGACGAGAAGGCCTCTCGCCGGCCGCCGGTTGACGCGGCGGTCGAGGCCCCTGCCGGCCGCCGTGCGAACCGCGCGAACCGTGGCCGTGGACGATAACAGCATTCAGAGCAATCGGGGAATTCCCCCGCCGTCACACACACACACACACACACACACGTGACTGACCCGACTACCGTTGGCGGATTCGCCTCTGCTTTATTTTCGTACGGCCCCAATTTTTTCTAGGTTTTTGTTTTTGAGTAGACTTTATCAAAAGTGGGGCCACCGGATCGCGGCGCATCAGATCACAATGAGGCTTTTCATCGCGTCACGTGGGAACAATCGTTGGTGCCTGCCAGCTTGACTGCCAGCTTGACTGCCAGCTTGACTGCCTGCCTGGAGGTGTGCGTGTGGCGTGACTTGATGATGCCTGCCGTGCGCGGCGCTGCGGCGCTTCGAGGAGTGCCTGAGGCCGGGCCCCCAAACCCCGTCCCGCCGTGTCGCGTCGTGGCCGCTTTGCCCGCCGTGGCCGCGTGGCCGGCCGGCTCCAGTTAGCGAAGTGAGCCCGCGGCGTGGCCCCGCCACTCATGGCACGCGTCGTCTGCTCGCCTTCAGCGCGCAAAAAGCGGGAAAGATCATGGAACGAGCTGGGAAAAAAACATGAATGAAATGCGATTTCTACATGCCGTGCCCGGCGCGCCTGGATGTCACGTGCCGCGGCACGGCCGTCTGGCTGCGCGCGGCGCGCTGCCTCCAGACATGGACAAGCCGCGTCGCCAGGCTTTGTTTTTTGCGGCTGTGTAATGCATGCAGATGCGTGCCGGCTAATCGCTGGCAGGGGTTGGCCGTCCTCCAGCCTCGGGGCGGCGGTGGCGTACAGGACGTCCAGGGCGTCCAGGGGTCACCTTGCCGGTGGCGGGGTTCTGTTCCGAAGCCGCGCATCTGCCAACAAGACGACGCGCTGCTCCACCCGGCGGCTGACCGGCCGACTTCGGCTGGCACGCCGTGCCTTGACCCTGTCGTGCCGCTGTGTGCCGCACCACGCCGCGTCCTGCAACACACTGCGCAGTACTCACTTGTCATTCTTATGCTTCCAGGGCCCCCGGACCCCCCCGCAGGCCGGCCCGTGGCGGTGTCGGACCCCTCGGGGGGCCTCTGCGCCGTGCTCACGTGGTCGTCGCCGCCCTACGACGGCGGCCGCTGCGTCGACGGTTACGTGGTGGAGGGCCGGACGGAGAGCGAGACCGCCTGGAGGGTGGTGGCCGAGAGGTAAGGACTGCGCTGGCGCGCTGTGATTCACGCGAAAGTGCGAGGTTGGCGTGGAAGGGCCGCCAAAGTCGCGGCTTGTCGCGGAAAGCCATTACTCGGGTAGACGCACCGCGACGCACCGCGACGCGCCGAGCTGTTGCAAGGCGGTGCAGTCGTGCGTGGAGGCAGTGAGACGCGAACGTGGAACTGACTGCCAGTTTCTCGGGACTACGTAGCGGTTGCCGTGGGTACCGCCCGCCACTTTGGCGCCAGGGACTCGGCGACGCGTTCCCGGTGACGCACTCGGCACTCGGGACGATAGCGGAGAGCAGCTCAAGGATCAAGCAGATCACTGAAATCTCATGAGCTAGCCGCACTTGGCGGGTCTTTCACGTGTGTGCTGACGAGGACGCCACGCCGGGGCCCAGGCCCGCGCCTGATTCACACCTGTACGTCATAGCGCGGCGGCGCGGCGGTCTCTCGGACACGCCCAGGCACGCCGCCGCACCGCCTCGGCCGGCACGTCCTTCCTGTTGACCACCGTGCCGTGGGTTCGAATCCCCCTATCATGAAATTAATATTTTTTGTGTGTGATTTGCAGGTGCCACTCGCTGTCCGCGGTGGTGCGGGACCTGGCGCCCGGCCGGCGCCACGTGTTCCGGGTCCGCGCCGAGAACGTCCACGGCCTGAGCGAGCCCAGCGCCGCCTCGCTGGCGTACTGCACGCCCGCGCTCAGTGAGTATCTATCCCTGCTGCCCGCGGCGGTGATCTCGTTTGGCGGCTTCGCGGCGAGGAGGCTTGCTTGGCGTGCGCGGTGGCGACGCGGTGCGGCGTGCGGGGCCGCAGCCCGTCTGGCCATGTCGCAGTCATGCCGCGGACGGCCTGGCGGCCTGGCGGCGGGGCAGTCTGCAGAGTGCCAGGCAAGGCCAAGCAATGGCTCAAGTCTGTCACGCGCGTCTTAAGCCTCTCCTTTCCCGGCCATCCCGCCGCCGTCCCGCCGCCAGATTTTCCCTCCACACTGCAGGCTGATTTCGTCGCTCCGTCTCGCTCGCACGCGTGGGGCGGGACGCAGGGTGCGAGAGAGACAGACTGTTTGGATGCAGCGCGCTGCACAATGCGGCGTGCACCGCGGCGTGCATCGCCATGAATAAGGCATGGCGCGGGGGCGTGCGTTGCCGTGCGTTGCCGTGCCATTGGGTTCCGGATCGATGGCTGGACCGTCGGCCACGCCGCCACACGCACGTGCGGCTTCTCACGGTGAAAGCGGCCGCTTGACGCTCTTCTCCTTGTTTCCAGCCGAGTGCGTGGATGAGCCGCCGCCGCCGCCCTTCGCGCCCCGCGTGGTGGCCGTGGAGCCGCTGGACGGCGGCAAGGACGCCGGCAAGGAGGCGGGCTTCGCGGCGCGCTACGAGCTGCTGGAGGAGCTGGGCAAGGGCCGCTACGGCGTGGTGCACCGCGTCACCGAGCGCGCCACGGGCCACGCGCTCGCCGCCAAGGTGATCCGCACCATCAAGGCCAAGGACCGGCAGCAGGTGCACGACGAGGTGGCCATCATGAACCTCCTGCGCCACCCCAAGCTGCTGCAGCTGCAGGCCGCCTTCGAGGGCCCCCGGGAGATGATCATGGTCATGGAGTAGTAAGTATTGTCTGTCTGTCTGTCTCGCCCGTGGCTGCGCTTCAGATAAGCGCTGTGATTGGTGATTGACTATTCATTGAGGGAGCCGCGCGCCAGCACGCCCGATGGGCCGCGGCCGCCGCGGGGCGCTGCCGTGCCGATGATAGGAGACGTGGCAGTGCCTCACGGCCCTCTTGTCTATCGTGCGCGGCGCGGTGCGGTGCGGTGCGCCGATGCGGCACGTTCGACACATCCCATCAGGGACCGGCCGGGCCGCCGCGCCCCGCCAAGCTTCGTGCTGCGATTACACTCCGGCGATTCGGAGCCGCGCTTCGCCGCTTCGCGCGAGCAGGCCGCGGGTCGCGCTCCCCTCGGCCGGGTGCGGCCGGCGGCGTGGGGCACTGGAATATTTCCATATCACGGCGCGGCCTGGGAGATAAAAATAGGACAGGGAAAAGGGGAGCGAAATGGCGATCCGAAATGCCGAGCGGGCGATGCGTCGCCCTCTACCTTTACCTCTTCGATTTGCACGTGCGGGGCGGGTCGGGGCGAGGCGGGTTGGACGGGGTGGAATCAAACAGAGGCGCGCGCGCTGCGTAGCCTACCGATCAGTCTACCGCCCCCACCCCTTTCCTGCCGCCCTAGTGCACGCAGCGCGCCGCCGTTGTCAAAGAGGAGCGCCGAGACCGTTATTTTCCGCCCTCACTTTATTTTGCCCGCCCTGTTCCCAGCATCTCTGGCGGCGAGCTGTTCGAGCGCGTCGTGGCGGACGACTTCACCCTCACGGAGCGCGACTGCATCCTGTTCATGCGCCAGATCTGCGAGGGCGTCGACTACATGCACCAGAACCAGGTGGTGCACCTCGACCTCAAGGTGAGCCGACGAGCCGGCGACTTGGAGTCCGAGCGAGAAGGGCGAGGGAACTGATTCGGTGCGTTGTGTGGTCCAGCCGGAGAACATCATGTGCCAGACGCGCACGTCGCACCAGATCAAGCTCATCGACTTCGGGCTGGCGCAGAAGCTGAGGCCGGACACGCCCGTGCGCGTGCTGTTCGGCACGCCCGAGTTCATCCCGCCGGAGATCATCAACTACGAGCCCATCGGCACCGAGTCCGACATGTGGAGCGTGGGCGTCATCTGCTACGTGCTGTGAGTTTGTGTTTTGGCGCTGTTTCCACTCTCGCCTGGCGCACAGTGGGCCGTAATACCGGCGCCGGCGGGCAAAACTCTAAACGCGTTTTGAGTTCCTGAGTCGCTAAAGGGACTCGAACCGAGCGTGTGACCCCATCAATGGATTCCTCGTTCGGAGAGCAATCCATTGGTGGGGTCACGCGTTCTGTTCGAGTTCGAGTCCCTTTTAGCGACTGGAGCTGAAAACGTGTCCGATTTTGTCCGCCTCCGCCCACTGTGCGCCGGGCGGTCTTTTTGGCCGTCCGCACGCGTCGGCGTAGGGTGGGTTGCCTACCTGTCGCGGCGGACCCCTCCTCGCCAGGCGGCTGGCGTCGAATGGGTTGCCTACACCGGCAGGCGCTCCTCCCTCTCGCTCTCCGCTGATTGCTGGTTCTGTTTGCGCAGCCTGTCCGGGCTCTCGCCCTTCATGGGGGACAACGACGCGGAGACGTTCGCCAACATCACGCGGGCCGACTTCGACTTCGACGACGAGGCCTTCGACGCCATCTCGCAGGACGCGCGGGAGTTCATCAGCGCCCTGCTCGCCAAGCGCAAGGAGTGAGTCGGGGCGGGAAGGGAATTGGAGTTGGGGAGTCTCTTGAGAAAACAATGCCGCCCGGGGACTACTGATTGGTCGTCCCGGCGAATTATCGATTGTACTTGTCAGCCGCCTTTGTTCGCGACGCAGGCGACGCAGACACAGCGCCCCTTGTTTTTCTTTCTGTTTTCCGTTCATTCTTCTCGGGGATTGCGTTGTCGTCGCTCATGCGAGGGTTTTGGTTTTGGCAGGAAGCGGCTGACCGCGCGCCAGTGCCTCGAGCACCCCTGGCTGGCCCAGCAGCCCGCCAGCATGAGCTGCATCGCGCTCAGCACCGACAAGCTTAAGAAGTTCATCATTCGCAGGAAGTGGCAGGTAAATGACAGCGGTCCGATTTTGAAAAATTACTCTAGAAACGTGGAAACAAAGTATTTGGGTAGATTTGATCATGTATTTGAAGGATTTCTGAGCGAACAGACTGTGGGAGGTTCACGTCCTGTCGTCGTGGTATGACCGCTTCATCCACCCTTTGCCTCGATTTGCGTAGAAGTTAACTAGCAGTGTGTCGTTTACTGTTTGATTTTCCTAATATGCATGATTGTTTCGTTGACCTGTGTAAAACTTAGACCTGCATGTCAGAGAGTAACAGCGGTTAGAGACACCGCCAGGCGAAAACGAAACGAACTGCGGCTTCGCCGTGCTAGAGGAATGGGCCCAGAAGGGCATTTCCTGGCGGGCGGCTGTGCTTTTCCGAAGCGCTGTTTG
The DNA here is from genome assembly GCF_012932325.1 of Thrips palmi. NCBI lineage: Eukaryota > Metazoa > Arthropoda > Insecta > Thysanoptera > Thripidae > Thrips > Thrips palmi. The sequence continues at coordinate 4,499,587 of NW_023144635.1, forward strand.
AGGCCGGGAGAGTTACGCGCGTTGCCGTGTGTGCGCGTTGCCGTGTGTGCGTGTGCTCGCTTATTCCCCGTGCGTCCGGTCGAGCGGCTCGCCTCGCTTCGGTTCGGACGCACGCTGTTTGTCTTCTGCTCTCTAACCCGTGGCTTTGTTTGTGTATGTTTGTCCGCTAACACAGAAAACGGGCAACGCGATTCGCGCGCTGGGCCGCATGGCCACGCTGTCCGCGGCCAGCCGCCGGAACTCCGCCGCCAGCGCCGCCAGCTCCGGCATGAGCACGCCGAGGCACAGCGTGTCGGCCAGCCCCGCCAGCCCCGTGCTGCCCCGCGCGGTCCTCCTCCTGGGCAAGGAGGACAGCCTGGACGAGGAGCCCGTCGTGGTGCCGCCCAAGGAGGACCCCGCCGAGGCCGCCACCGACGTGCCGGCCGTGGAGGACGCCGCCGTGGAGGAGGCCCTGACGGCCACCTTGCTGCCGCGCGGACGCCTTCGCAGCGAGCGCAGCGACTCGGGCATCAGCGACTGCTCGTCGGCGTCCTCGCGCCAGCTACCCGCGCCCTCCGCGCTCCTCGGCAAGAAGTTCTCCATCTCCGAGGAGGTGGACGAGCAGGTCCTAGAGGCCGTCCCCGCCGCGCCTGCACCCAGCAGGCCCACTCACCTGCCGCTAGCCGCATCCGAGCCGAAGCCCCCGCTTGCTAACCCCAGTGTGTCGAGTGCCGTAACCGCCACCCTCCCCGCCATCCATGACGCCAGCACGGTCCACAGGAAGTCTGCCGCGCTGCTGCAGCACCTCGGTTCTAACCCAAGTCTCTCTCCTGCAGCAACAGCAGCTGCCGCCGCAGCCGCCGCAGTCCCCGGTGCCGCAGCGGCCGAGCGCAAGGGCGATGCCGGCCTCGCTGCTGCAGGCCACTCCCCTCATAAGGCAGTTGGCGTGAGCAGGGGCAGGGCGGCCAACGGCGTGGCGCCGCGCTCGCCCACCAAGGCCGCCAAGGCCGCCATGGGCCTGGGCTTCGTCGAGTCCAAGATCAAGTCCCTGGAGAGCCGCAGCTCGTCCGGGTCGCTGCACGCCGGCACCGCGGTCAAGGCGGTCGTGACGGTCAAGGAGCCCCCGGTGCGCGTCAGCCTTCGCGACACCTGGCGCAGTCCCAGCAGGACGCAGAGCCCTGGCCGGAGGGTGCCAGCGCCGAGCCCCAGCAGGGGCAGGGACTTGGCGCCTAGCCCCCACAGGAGTAGGGACCTGGCGCTCAGCCCCAGCAGGAGCAAGGACTTAGCAGTCAGCCCCAGCAGGAGCAGGAACCTGGCGCTCAGCCCCAACAGGAGCAGGGACTTGGCGGTCAGCCCCAGCAGGAGAGAGGCCCTTAGCCCGAACAGGAGGGACGCGCTGAGCCCCACTCGAAGGAACGACCGGCTGACCCCCAGCAAGAGTCCTGTCAGGAAGGACCTGACCCTGACCCTGAGCGCCAGCCCCAGCAGGAGAGACGCCCTGAGCCCCAGCAGGAGAGCAGGTGCCCCGTCCAGCCAAAGCCCCTCCAGCCCAGACGGCCCCCGGCGCGGCGGCCGAACCAGGCTGTCGCCCGCGGCGTCCCCCACGACGCCGTCCCCGCGGAAGGCGCCCCTGGACACGGGCCTGGGCAGGAAGACTGCAGCCATCGGCCAGGACTCGCCGCCAAAGTCGCCCACGCTGCGGCGCATGCTGGCCCCCAACAAGCTGGGCGCGCACAGCGCCGGCTTCCAGAAGACGCTCGAGTTCTGGAACCGGTAGCTGTAGCGCACATCGCCACGACTGCCGGGACGTGGAGTGAACTAATTGGCTTGGCTTCTGCTGGGATTTGAACCCGTGATTGTTACCGGCACTGGCTCAGACGTGTTTGACTCTATCTGGTGTGCAAGGGAACGGGAAACTAGTTGAGGTTCAAATCCCAGCAGAACAGTGCAAATTTTTCCTATCTTGTGATTTGAAATAATTAATAATTGCTGACCTTTACTTTTAAGAATCACTTTTTAAGATCTAACGATTTGATTATTATGTTATTTGTTTTTATTACGAGTGACCTGTAAATAAGGAGTGTGTTTGACGTTGTATCCGCTGTATGCCTTTCTCTGTGACATTTAGTAAAGTTTATTTAGATTTACCTTCTGCTTTGTCACTGCTTTCCACCACCCACCCGAAGTTCCCCATAGCCGCGGTAGCGGTGAAACTGCATGATAGAACCAACTTTTTCAACTTGGCTAATGCCGCTCTCAAGTGAATTGAAGCTGAAACACATTTATCATGAGATCTCCTTGTACTCTGCAAACGCTGAAATTCATTTCTGGCCCGCCTTTCTCTTCACTTCTTTTATTTCCCTTTCTCTCGGTTCTTTCTTTCTCCCCCCCCCCCTCTCTCTCTCCCGGGCGGGCCTGTGCCGTCCTGCCGCGCTGCCGTGTCCCCAACCCTTTCTAAAGCGAGAGGAGAGTCCCCTTGTCCTGTCCTCGGCCGTCGGCCCGGTCGGCCCTCTGCGGCAGGAATACAAAACAGCCCCGCTAGCGTACTGCGCAGGCAAGCGCTGGCTGCTCCAAAATGCACACACCAGACCGCACCCCGTGGCGCGCCGTGGCGCTTCGTTTGCGTAGTCACTGGGAATGCAGCTCGAGACACGCACGGCCGGAGCTTGACCATCGATGGTGACTAGTCGGTCCGCGTGGGCGGCGTGGCGTACCGTGCCGCCGTGCGTCACTGCGCTGCCCAGCCCCGCTCTCCCCGTCGTCGCCGTCCCCACACCGGAGGGGACCCTGCAGGCCCAAGGGAGGAACGCTGGATTCCTCGCCCCGGCCGCTCGGGCTGATTCTCGAGAATGCTCGCATTGCGCGAAAAGCGACGAACAGGCTGCAGGCCCCCGGCTATGCTGCTGCTGTCCCGGGCCGCCGCCGTCCAGGAGAGTGAAGCGCGAACGGGGCAGCGTGCCAGTTGGGCACAACTAGGTAACAGTACTGCCCGCGTGTGGAGAGTTGTTAATTGTCCGCGCTGCTCGGTCTTCGCTTCCTCGCCTCTTCTCCCGAGGCGTTCTCCTTTCAGCCCATTCAGGGGCCGTCGGGCACCGTCGGGGACCCAGACTCGCGGCCGCGTTTCGGACGTGTCGCCGGGGGCGGGGCGGGGCGGGGCGGGGCGGGGCGGGTGACCAGGCGGCCGGCGTCGCGAGGGTCGCGGGGCTGCCGGGCAAAAGCGGCGCCGGGCCCGCTGGTCCGCGCAGCGACGACGACGAGGAGCGCGACGGCGCCACCGGTCAGTCCGTCAGTCTGCGACTTGGTGTCGAGCGCCTCGAACCCGCCCCGCCCGCCATGAACCGCCTCCACCTGCTGGTGCTCCTGGCCGTCGGCGCGCTCGGCCTCGTCGCCCTGTGCAGCGCGGACCGCACCGAGCGCTGTAAGTCTCGACCTGCTCGACGGCGAACTCGAACGCGGAGCCCCCTCGCTGATTCCGCCGTCTTTGCGCAGTCTTCCCGCTGCTGGGCTTCGGGTTCGGGCCGCCGCCCCGCGCCGTGACGCCCTCGGCCTGCGTCACGCAGAACAACCTCAACGGAACCTGCTCCAGTCGCCGCAACTGTGCCGGCGTCGCCGGGGGAGTCCCTGCCGGGGACTGCGCCCGCGGGCTGGGCGTGTGCTGCGTCGGTGAGTGAGTCCCCCGGGACGCCCTTAACTGGGTGGCCGCGGTGGCCGCGGTGGCCTGGGTGGGGCGGACCGCTGGAGTCCGTAGTGTATAAATTTGCCCCAGCGCAGCCGCTGTTATGCTCGCACACCTCCAGGAGGGAGCGGTGCATTTTCGGCGTGCAATTTTCGCTCCGAAATCAATTTATCCTGAAGATATAAAACGCAACGCCTTGTGGTTTGTTTCTGTGCTTTTGCCGAGTTGTTTGTGAGAGTACACTGCCCACTTGGTTCTAGTCGTGGCCACTTGCGGCGCCACCAGCAGCGCCAACTTCACGTACTTCACCAACCCGGGCTACCCGGGCACCTACCCCGGCGGCGGCCGCTGCACCGTCTCCATCACCAAGTGCGCCGGCGTGGACCAGGTAGGCCTCTGAGCGGAAGGTTGCACCGTGGGCCAGAAGACCGGTGGAGGCGGCCAAAATTCCAAACGCGTTTTGAGCTCCAGAGTCGCTAAACAGGACTCGAACCGAACGTGTGACCCCACCAATGGATTCCTCGTTCAAAGAGCAATCCGTTGGAAGGGTCACACGTTCGGTTTGAGTCCCATTTAGCGGCTCTGGAGCTCAAAACGCGTTCAGAAGACCACCGGTCTTCTGACCCACTGCGAGGTGCTGATTGGCTGTTGGCCGGGCCAACGACCGCACCGCCGCTTCTTCCGCTACGTTGGAGTTCCGCCGGCTAGCAGCGAGCAGGGAGCGCCCGGCGGGTAGGCAACCCAACGGCCACTCGCGCTGAGCGCGCGGCCTGGCGCGGCTTGTAAGGATGTAGGCGTGTTCTAGCCGGCCGCGGCGTGCTGCCGCGCTGCGCGCTGCGCTCACGTCGGGCTCGGTCGGGAGGGCGATGGGGTGGTTGCGAGGAGCTGGAGCGGCGTCGAGTTAGGTGTGCCGGCGCGTTCCGCGCCCCGCGCTGGCTCCCCGATTGAGTTTGTCGGCAAACTGATTGAAAAGGCGATAGCCCCGATAATAATTCCATCGACTGCGGCGCGCGGCCGAGGCCGTGGCCGAGGCGCTGGAGCGCGGCGAGAAGTCTCACTACTCTGCATCGCGAGCTGTCGAACAAGAAAAGGGGGAGGGGTAGCTGGGAGCCGAGCCGGGCGAAGCGGAGTTTCGGCGTGGCATGCTTTCGCAAACGGAGCGACAATCAACCCCGCGAGGCTTCAAGTTGGCGGGCGACGACGCCGAGCGGCCAAGCCCTGGGGAGGGGGCGGGCATCGCGCGGGGCGCAGCGCGCAGCGACGCCAAATTCGCCGCGGAGAAGCTTTCCACTTTCTCCCCGCGAACTTGGCTGCCCCCGCGGCCTGCCGGGCCTGCCCGCCCGGCCTGCAGGTAGCGGGCGGCGGGCACGGCGGCGCTGGCTCAGGCTCGCCCCGGGCCGCTTCGCGATGGCTGTCTAATTACTCCCGAAGGCGTTGTGCCCGCCTCACCCTGTTTGTGTACTGATTGTGACGCCGTGACAGCTCCGACTCGACTTCCTGGACCTGACGCTGGCCCAGCCCGACGCCAACGGCTTCTGCCGAAACGACTTCCTCACCGTGTCCGGGGGCTCCTTCCCGCTGCCCAGGATCTGCGGCGCCAACATCGGCCAGCACAGTGAGCACTGCCATCTGCTGATTGCTGTCACTCGTTTCTGAGAAAGTGTTTCGAGCGGTTGGGACGCTACTTTGCCCACAGTGTACGTGGACATCCCGGCGGGCACCAACTCGATCGTCATCTCCGTGGACACGGACGCGGCGGTGCGCTTCGCGCGCACCTGGAACATCCGCGTCACCCAGATCGAGGCGACGAACCCGAGCCACGGTGAGCGCGAAGCAGCGCGAAGCAGCCCTGGGACTCCCTCTTTCTTCCCCTTCACTCAGTACCCCCTGTTGTTCCACCAGCCCCCGCCGGCTGCCTCCAGTACTACCAGGACGCGGCCAACACCGTCTCCAGCTTCAACTACGGCATGACCGCCAACACGGCGGTGGGACAGAGTAGGTCGTTTGGCCGGCAGAGCAAAGCCGCCAACACAATCGTCGGAAACAAAACGGCCGCGGGCGGGGACTCTGACCGGGCTTTTGAAACTTGCAGCACCGGCGGGCACGCGGGAAATGGCCAACCTGGACTACAACGTGTGCGTGCGGCCCGCGGCGGGCTACTGCAGCATCGAGTGGAGCCAGCCCACCGACGACCCGTACTCCTTCACCGTCTCCAGCGACACGGACGGCCTGGACACCACCGTCCTGGGTGAGTGGGGCCGCCGGCTGCCGCTGGTCAAATGAACTGTCCCAAGTGTGACGTCATTAACATGGCTTTCTTGACAGGCACCGCTAACGCCGCGTTGACGGGCATTGCGTGCGATGGCGACTACGTGGTGATCCCCAACCCGATCCAGAACCAGCTCCTCCCCACCACGTACAGCGACCGCTTCTGCGGCAATGGCTTCGTGACCACGAGCTGTAAGTAAGTGGGCTGTCTCTCTCTCTCGCACCGGTACGGAACGCCGCGTGAGTGCGAGGGAGACAGAGAAGCCCTGCTCGTTTTCGGCCCGTAAGCGCGGCCGTGCTGATGAGGCCTCTCCTGTTCGCAGCCGTCACCAAGCCGTACTGGCTGGCCGTGCACACCAACAACACCGAGATCAGCCCGGTGACGCCGCCGGTGGCGCCGGCGCTGCCGACCGCGCCGCCGGCCGACATCGGCAACCGCGGGTTCCGGCTCAACTACCGACAACTGCCCTGTCCCATATTCTAAATAAATTATTCCCCCTTTCGGTATTCGCCATGAATGATTCGGGGCGACCCACTCGGCCCGTCGGTTTTTCTGCCTTTCACGTCATCGACCGCTTGTTTTGGCCGGCAGGCCGGCGCAGCGACGCGCAGCGCAGCTCTGCCGCTTTGCATCAACAAGTTGTGTTTCCTCATGCAAATTCGCCCGTAAACCCTCTCTCTGCCCGGCCGGCGGAAAAAAATAAAATAGAACCATCGAAACAGAAAGCACTACCCCAACAACATAATGGAAAGGGACGCGTGCGGGGCACTGTAGTGCGTCCAGCAAGTGAACTGTGTGTGGCGTACACGGAGTGCACCGGAGTGCACCTATTCTAGTTCCGCGCATGTTCCGCCCTAGGCCGGCAGCGCCAGCGGCGCTCTGCCAGCATGCCGCGCAAAGGTCGTAAAGCCACGTGTTCAATGGGATGGAAACGGACGTTCGTTGCTTTCCTTTCTGGATGCCCCCACTCCACCCCCCTCCCCAATACTCCTCCAATGACTTATGCAGTATGCATATGCATGTGCAAATACCGCTTCGCCGCTCCGACTGCTCTGCGGGTCCTGTGCTGCCTGCAACTCACCCGTCACAGCCTGCACCCCCTTCCCCCTCCCCTTCCCTCCAGGACTCCTCTTCTCTTTCGCTCGCGCTGCACTCTCTCTCTCTCTTTCGGACGGGGCGCGTGTCCGGCATGCTTGGTGGGGTCGGGCCCGGCATGGTTCATGCATGGGGGCAACACGGCCAGCACGCCAACCAGACCTACCCCCTGCCTGCCTGCCTGCCTGCCTGGGGGTATCAACAACCAGGCGGGTATATGAGATGGGATGAGTGGAAGGGTCGTGCCCCGAATGTGGCCGTGCCTGTGTCTGTGCCTTGTGCTGCTTGGCTTGGTAGCACCACGCGTTCGACAGACGGTCTGCGGGAGCCCCTCCGGCCCCTCTGGCCCCTCCGGCCCCTCTGGCCCCGCCGGCCCCACAGCAGCAGCCTGCATCCACACATGTGTGCCTCGCGTGGCGGAGCGTGGCTGGCGTGCGGCGTCTCTCTGTCTCTCTCGCTCACGCCGTTCGGCGGCGAGCTTGACGAGGAGCCCAATTATCTCCTCTTTTTGAAATCGTCATCCTTGTCGGCGAGGAGGCTGGCAGGCGTCATCTGCAGTCGGCACTGCCAGCGTCCGATGGCGTCCACAGGCTGGCGGGCAAGCTGCCACGCAGAGGGGCCGCCGAACGGGCGAACGGGCATCGCGTCGACGAGGACGCCGTCATGGCCCAACCCCACGTCCTCGGGGACGCCGTCAACGTCCGGCATCGCGTCTATGAACGAGGCCGCCGTTGACGCCAGGCATCACGTCCGCGAGGCCGCCGACGACGCTCAGCATTTCAACGAGGCCGGCGTCGACACGTTGTCGTCCTGATCAAAGCACCGCGTCGGAGACAATCGTCGCTCCGCAAAAAAACAGCTCCAATTCTACCTTCTGGAGAGAGTCTGCAGACAAGCCGCGCACAGCGTGCGGAGCAGCGCGACGACGCCGTCGTCCCGGGTCTTGCTGCTGCATCTGGCGGCTCCAGCGGCCCCCACTCCTCTTGCCTCGGCCTGGCGCAGGTGCTGTGGCGAACGGCGAGGTCCCATCCCATGATATGTAGAGGTACCTGCCCGGCGCGTCCCGTCCCCCTTCCAAAACAGCCAGCCAGCCCAATCTGTACCAAACGGGGCGGTTAGTTGGTCGGGCGGGGCGTGGCGGGGCGTGGCGGGGCGTGGCGGCGGCAGGTGCACGCGGCTCCTGGCCGGCTTCTTGCGTGTCGGACGGAGCGGGGCGGGGCGGGGGACCAAAGGGTCCTTCCTTGTCTGATGCCGGGCTGCTGCCAGGCAGGCTCCTTAGCCCCCCCTCCCCCCTTTTCCACCCAAATCCACCTTCGCCACCTGTCCTGCTCGCTCGCCCGCAGCGCGGCGTGTAGCGGACGGAGACGGACGCTCGCGCGCCTCGGGCCGCCTTGGGCCGCGCACCTGCGCGTGGCCACGTCGCCCTGGTGGCCACGGCCGGCCCTGCAGCACACACAAACACACATACACACACACACAACACACACACAGACTGCCGCAGATTGTAAAAGACGACTGCAGATGTACACGGCGTGTGTGGCGTGTGCGGGCTGACAGTGCGCCCGCCGGGCGGCGCCTCGCCCCGCCCCGCCCCGCCCCGCCCCGCCCGGCCCGGCCCGGCCCGGTGTCGAGGAAGACGAAGACGTCAGCGACGTGGCCGCGGCGCATTCCTCGTTGCACCTCGGCGCCGTGCCGCCGTGCCGTAAGTGAGACGTCCGGGGACAAATGGCATTTGCCCAATTACGCCAAAAAAAATTGAAGCTCCAGGCGTACTCTTGCACAAAACTCACTCTGGGTGGATCGGACGGAGGCACTCGTTTTGGACCACAAGCGGGTCAGGGCAACACTCTCCTTGATGATCACGGCTTCTTTTGAACGGCGTCAGACACAACGCGGATGCAAGTTTCACGGTTTTTCATTTTTCTCACTTTTTCTTTGTAAGTACATGCGTCGCATGACAAAAAAAAAACGCTCACAAAAAATGATACTGTACTGTCTTTTCTCCTCCCTCTCCCATCCCTATCAAACAGGCACAACGATCCTTTTGGCTTTTGGGAATTATTATCATTCCGTTCGACGGCTCGGCTCCCCTTTCCGTTCCGACACAACCCTTTTCTGGAGGCGTCAAAGACGAACGCCGAGCGGGAACATCTGCCGCGCGGGGATGGAGGGCTCTAGGCTGGCTGCGTTGTACCCCCTGCCCCCCCCCCCTTTTCCCTCCCTCAGGTGTGCCCGCACTCACGGTCCGCTACACTGTGCAAGCAGCGTATAGCAGCGTGGCGGCACCCTCTGCACCGCGCTACAGTGCGCGGCGCGCTTATAACCCCTACCCCTCGCCTCCCCTCGCCCACGCACGCGCGCTCACTTTATGCACTAGAGAGCGAAAATGCGGGTCGATTTCGCAAAGAGGTGAGCGCCAGGACCACGCTCGTGTGCCACAGCGGGCCGCACGGGCTGGCTGCAGTAGACTGACTCCGAGAGTCGTTTTCGTCGCACTGTCTCTCTCACACCTGTACGGGATGCCCCGTGAGTGCGAGAGCGACAGGGCGACGGAAACGACTCTCGGCTGGCTGCCAGCGAGGAATAAAGTCATTCCTCGCCGAGGCGGGCCGGGTCGAGTCGAGTCGAGTCGCACCCCTTTTGCGGCCGCTTTACTCGAGCGCGTGCGCACGCACACACACACACACACGCCACATGCATACGCACTCACACATGCGCACGGTCCGGCGCACACCGGGCCGGCGACGCACGTGCTGCCCGCCTGCCGCCCCTTCACCTGCCGCACACACTGCTCGACGTCCAGCCGCGCAGCCGCCGTTTGCGGTCGCCACCATCAACACGGCCATCGAATGACCGCCCGGCCGTCCGGCCGTCCGGCCACGACGTCGAGGTTCGGTCGGTTAACGTCCCTCACACTGCGGCCCTCCGGCCGGGCCTGCGGGGCGGCCTGCGGGGCGGCCTGCGGGGCCCAGCTGCGCGCCGGACACTCCATAAGACACTCCCTTAGCGTGTGTCGGCCAGTGCGCGCACCTGCCCCTCGCCGAAGGGCCGAACACGATGCTCTTTTTGGACGGACTCTGTGAATCCGAGTCCGCCACTATCGCCACCGGCAGACGGCTCCGCTTGGCTCCGCCGCCGCGGGGGCTGGAGCGTGCTGCAGGCCCGGCAGTGCTCCGTCGCTCCGTCTCCCTCGCACCCCTGCGGAACGCCCCACGGGTGCGAGAGGGACAGAGCGTCGCCGGAGTGGACCCGATGCCATGACGGCGCGGCGCTGGGGCGGCGCTCGCCAGCAGCCTGACGCTCCCTTTGTCCAGCCTCGCCGTCGGCGTCCAAGTCCAAAGGGCTGCTGCAGCAGGGCGGAGAGGAGAGGGCCTCCTCTACCTGCCCCAGGCCCCCGGGCCGCAGGGCAGTCGGCCAGCCAAGCCAGGTGCGCGCGTGCCAGGCAGACTGCTGCCGCACCTCTTTGTCTCGCGGCGCACGCGGCACGCGGCCTGCAGTGTGCCTGCACTCGCCACTCGAAGATCAAGGCAAATGCCCGAGGGAAACGAAAAGGACATCGCCGAGGGGCCGCGCATTGCCGCGCGGTGCCCGTCCAGGTCCTTCCCGAAAGCGGCGCGACATGGCGCGGCCGACTCGGCAACACCTGCCGGGGACGCAAGGTGTGGATCGTGTGGATCGGTGGCGACGGCTGCCAAATCCTAATGCCGACGTGTGCGGCTGGGCCGGGCTGGGCTCCACTCCACTCCGCTTCGATCCTCGTTTTGTTCCGCCCCGACTTGGTTTCGTTGTCTGTTTGCGACGCTCCGCGGCGGCAGGGCGCTGCACGCTGCACGCGCCTCCCCGCCGCCAAGGAGGAGGGCATGCCGCAAGTGTGAGCAATCCCGCGGCTCGTCGGAATAAATCGCTCCCCGGGGGTCGTGGCGGTGGGCGGCGTGGCGGCGCGGCGGCGTCAGGGGTGCGCGGAAATAGGGACAAGATCCCCGCGAGGGATGGCGCGCGTGGCGGGGCGGGACGGGGCGGGGCGGGGCGGTGGCCGGGCCGCTGATGGGCGCTCGGGGGCTGTTCTACGTCGCCGCCACAAATCGGCCGGCCGCAGCGCACCCTCCCCGCCGAGCTGCTCGCCGTCTGGAGTGTGTTATTTCCACAGGAAATTCGGCGAGGCTATTACTCTCGCCCTGTCTCTCTCGCACACGCGGGGCGTTCGGCACGGGTGCGAGAGAGACAGGGCGACTGCCCGGAATCACTCTGCAGCGCGGTGCGCGCTGGTCCATGGAGCGAGGGCGTGGCGTGGCGGGGCGCGGCGCGGCGCACTGCTGTTGCAAAGCCGCGGGCGGCGCTGCGCGCTGCACTGCCAAGACGGCAAGACCGAGGCCAAGACGAGGGGGAGTCCCCCGGGCCGAAAATAATTTATCGTGGCAGTGACGTCAACGCCGCGCCGCGCAGCTTGGGGTGGTGGCGCTGAAGCTCAAAGGACGCTGTAGAGACACGCGGGGCGCGGAGGGCGCGGGCGAGGCGGGCACGCAAGGCGTTCTTCGCGGAGCTTCGCGGCTGCACCGCTCCGCGGCGCCAAGGCGTCGAAACGTTCCGACGGCATCATTATGACGGCAGGGCGCATTGTTCCACGCACGCGGCCCGGCCGAACGGCGCCTCGGTCGCTCCGTCTCTCTCGCACGCCCTCCGGAACCCCCCTCGAGCGCGAGAAAGACAGAGCCACGAAAGCGCTGTTCGTTCGGCGTCAGCCTGCTGGGGATGATCAAGGGAGAGGGGCACCGAGTACAAAGGGCGGCGAGGGCGACGCGAGGAAGAGCGAGGGAGCGCGAGCGAGAAAGCCTCATCACGGCCACGGCGCGCCACGGCGCCTGCCCGATAAATTATCCCCAGTGTTTTATTTCGCCGGATTCGCCATTAGCTAGAAAGAGGGATGGGCCAGCGGCAGGGCCGGGCTGCTTTGTGAGGGCGCATCCTGCACCTCCACACACGCCGGCACACACGTAAACACACACACACAGACTCACACACACGCACGGACGGGCGTGACGAGGCACCGGAAGGAAGAACATGTGCGGGACGGACGGCGGGGAGGCAGGCAGGCCAGGCAGGCCGTGAGGCAGGCTGGCAGGCCCGGCCCAGGTCTTCGCCCTCCATACATCGGAAGGGCGGGGGCGCCCTCCCTGCCGCGCCCCGTCGAGGGCCCCGCCGTGATAAATTTAATTTAAGGCTTCCCTGGCTGCGCTGGTGTGCCACGGCTGCGCCGCTCCGTTGCTCCGCTTCGCCGGGATGATGCTGGCGTTGGGGTCGCGCCGCTGCCGCCCCGCGCTAAGGTCGCCCCGCCGAGTGATGGGGATGTGACGGCTGGAGCGTGCTGGAAATAGAGCGAGGCAGGCGGAGCAGGCGGGGCAGGCGCCGCTGGAGTGGACGGCCGGGGCGGGGCGCGCCGGGGCTTCTCGTCCGGCGTCGCTGCTCGTCACCGCTTGCTCGTCACGAAGGACGACGACGCCCTCGCTCCATCGCTCTGCCTCGCTCTGCCTCGCTCTGCCTCGCTCTGCCTCGCTCTGCCTCGCTCTGCCTCGCTCTGCCTCGCTCTGCCTCGCTCTGCCTCGCTCTGCCTCGCTCTGCCTCGCTCTGTGGCGCTGGCTCGGTGGCGACCAGGGATCCCTCATCCCTTCGCGCTTGGCCCGCCGGCCTATCGCGTCACCATCGTGAAGCAGGACGGCCTTTCCATCAAGGGCACCTCTCCATGCCCAGGCCGTGCCCCGCCGGGCCCCGCCGTGCACCGCAGTGCCCCCGCCACGTCGCCAGCGAAGCGGGGGCAGGCGGGGCGCGGGTAGCCCTCTTACACAGTCCTTTTCTCCCGGACCGCGGCGGGTCGAAGTCCAAGGGCCCTTTGGCAGGGCCCGGCGAAACTCTCGCGGCCACTGGCAATGCCCGGCGAAACTCTCGCAGGGCCAGGCAGGGCCCGGCGAAGACGGCTGCCAGCCCTGACGCGTCGCCTCTCGTCGGCCTCCTCCCGGCCTCGGCCCGGCCTCGGCCCCCGGGGCTGCGCCTCGGGCCGCGCTGTCCGCCGCCGCCAGGCCGCCAGGTGTGCAGGCTGATCCGGTTCACGGCGGACCCCATCCTCCGGGTCCAGACCAAGAGCACCCGACACCTGCCTCCCCCGCCCCGCCTCGCCGTCCGCCGGGCGCGTGCCTGTGCCGTGCAGCCCGGCCGCCCTCCGCCCTCCAGCCCCACAGCCTCTCCTCCGCCAGGGTGATCCGGCGGCTCGTTTCCGCCACGCGCCGTCAGGTCGCCGGGGCCAGGCCTCTAGGTCCCGGCAGGACTCGGCAGGACCGAAATAAATAAAACACCAAAGCAGCACGACGATTCCGCGAACTGTTCCGTCGCAGCCAAAATGACTGCTACCACGTATTGGTTTCGAAAACATTCCCGCTTCGCCATAACACGTGCAATCGGTTTATCGGCGAGCGGCCGACGAAAACGGAATTGTTTGCAGAGACGATCATACCGTGTCGAGGCGAGGATAACTCCGAATAACTCGCTGAGTTATGTGGCGGTGCACACGGGTGCATTCCGAACTGTCGCTCTGTCTCTCTCGCACATCCGCGGGACGCCCTGCGAGTGCGACAGGGACCGCGACGACGCCCCGTCCGGAAGTAGCCGGCGAGAAAGGCAAAGAGAAGCATGGCTCCACCCCCGCGAGTGGCGCCGGCCCAGCCGGGAGATGTACAGTGTAGGGCTCAGCGGCCCCGCCTCGCGAATACATTACCCCTCCCACTCGGGGTTCCGGAGTTCCCCGCCCGGCCTTGCCTGCGATCCGCTGCGATCAGACATGAGAACATCAGACACGGCGCGGCGCTTCGCGAGCGGCGAGCGGGGCAAGCGGCCATTTCGCGGCCGAGTAATGTTCGCTCATCGGCGCCGCGGCGCTGCAGACTGATTCCGAGAGTCGTTTCCGCCGCCCTGTCTCTCGCGCACTCATGGGGCGTCCCGTGGGTGCGAGGGAGACAGAGCGACGAAAACGGCTCTCGGAATGAGTCTGCTGGCGGGGCGGGGCGCGACCCCATCGCGCGGCGTGCCCGGCGTGTGCAGTGCCGCGGCCCCACGCGAGCCCGGCCCGCCCAGCCCTGTTTTATATTCCAGGCAGCGTGGACCGGAGCCACATACCTGCCATCCACTCGGCCAGACTCGGCCAGACGCACTCTCCACTCTCCTCTCGCCACTGCCTGCGAGGCTGCGAGGCTTGAGGGTTGCCGGCAGGGTCAAGGGTGCGGGCGCCGCGCAGAAAAATGATGTGAACACTCCGAGGGCGAGCGAGAGCGAGAGAAATGTTGGGATATAAAAAGTTGATGTGCCTGCTGGTCTTGCAGCCTTCGGAGCCTTCCAGGGCCGCGCCAGTCGTTGAACCTATGACTGCCCATGGCAGCACGGGCAGCACGAGGTCGCGCAGGGCTCCGAGTGCGAGAGGGACAGGGTGATGCCAAACACTGCCGTCGTTCTGTCTCTCTCCCATTCATGTCGGGCAGGGGTGGGCTGGGGCCTGCGGCCCGGCGGGCCTGGCTTAGGCCGCGGAGGGGGAGGCGCTCAGAGGCGGCGGCGGGTTGCCTATATACGCACGGCGCTCGATATTACCCTGTGCTTATTCCGATCCGATGGCGCGTGGCTAAGTCGCCGGGAGACCAATCGAGTCGAGCCAAACTGGGCCCAGCCGAACTGGGCCGAGCCGAGCCGAGCCGAGCCGAGCCGAGCCGAGCCGAGCCGAACACCAGCCCAGCCAGAGACGCCAATGAAGCGCTCACCCCAAACACCCTTATTTCGCACACGCCATTGCGCTGACAAACTTGGCCGTGGCTGAGGCACTCGCTGAGCCCCCTCTGCAGTGTGCGAGTCCGTAGTTCCGGCAGTCTGACCGCGCGGGCGGGGGCTGTTTCCGAACAGTGTGTCATGCCGCTCTCCTTTTCCCACCCTTCGTCCTTTTCCCCGCGAGAGACAGAGCGAAGAAAGCACTGCTTTACCGAGGCGCTATCAGTCGACTGAGAGCTGACCTCGATCCCTAAGTGACTCTCAATGCTGACCCGAGGGCAGGTCAGTTTTTCTTTTCATTTCCACGCTGATGGTGCTGGAGCCCGCGCTGGAGTCCGCGCTGGAGTCCGCGCTGGAGTGGCGCTAAATTTATCCAGGCCTGCCGCCGTGCGCTCGCCACCATGCGCACTCGCCAGCACCGCCCGCGCGGCCTGATTCCGGGTGAGTCTCTCTCTCTCTCTCTTCTCTCTCTCTCTCTCTCTCTCTCTCTCTCTCTCTCTCTCTCTCTCTCTCTCTCTCTCTCTCTCCCCCTTTACCCTACGGGCCGCCACGTGAGTGCGACAGAGACAGAGCGACTTGTCCGGAATCAGCCTGCAGCGGGGCGCCGCGCCAAAGCCTTTCCGCGCGCGTGCACGACGGGGAGGAACGAGGGGCGCAGGGAAGGGGTCGGAGTTGGACCAGGTAAACTCCATCCCCGACGCGCACACACACACACATCTAAGCAGTCGGGACCGGGAGATTTGAAATCGCTGGCACTGCCGTTCGGCCAGCCACTGCAGTGCACCGCCAAGGCACTGCAGTGCAGAGCAAGACTCGAGATCCTCCTCCGATCCGCCGTGGCTGCCCGCCGTTGGCCCTCGGCGGTGCTGGCGGTGCATGCAAGCTGCTTGATGTGGGCCCCGCCGGCCCTGCCGGCCCTGCCAAGCCGCCTGAAGCCGGCCTGGCCCGTCGGCCAACCCGGCCCAATGCAGGGTCAGGTCCAGGAGCAGCTGCCGTTCGAGCCGAGGACGCGTCTTGTGGGGGGGGGGGGGGTGACTACCTGCCCGAATCACCTGGCGTGTGGGCCCGGCGGGGCCCCGGCCAGCCGGCCAGCCGCACGGAGCGGACAGAATGAAGAATGAATTTTCACCCACACATCGATCTCGTTCTCTTTTTGTCCCGCGCTCCGTCCCTCTGCGTCTCTCTGTCTGCTCCCTTTCGGCTGGGCTGCATTGCCGCTGATGCTTCGGCCACCGCCGCCACCGCAAGCGTGCTTCAGCAAAAAAAGGGCACAAGAAGCGAAAACTCGCAGAAAAATTGCGAAACATTGTTTGGCGCGGCGCGGCGTTCGCCTTGCTGCGGGTCGTGCCCCCTCCCCCCCCCCTTTTGCCCGACCCGCGTCCCCAGGGCGCATCCGTACCGATATGATTCCGCGCGCGAAATTAATTGGGACCGCGGAGTAATTTGCACAACCCGAGAATAAATCAGCGTGAGGGGCTGCGGCCGCCATGGCCGGCAAAGCGCCGCTACAATGATTACGAGAATCCAATAAATACGGAAGCGCGTGTGCCCGCGGGTACCACCGTAGCACAGGCGGCCGGGGCGAGGCTGGGGCGGTGAGAGAAATAATTATTATCGGGCAGGGGCGCGCGTGGGTGCGAGTGAGAAGGGGTTGCATGTAAGTCGCGGTAGAAAAGGACGCGCGTTTGGAGTTCGGACCGGTGGGCCAACTGTTGCTCGCCCTGCCGTAGTAGCACGGCGTGCCCTGGTGGCGCTGGTGGCCCTGGTGGCCCTGGTGGCGTCGTGGCGCATCGCTCCGCACGGAATTGGAGCCCCCCCCCCTTCCCCGCGCACCACGCACTCCAGGCACGGCGCCAGGCCCAGTTTACAGCAGCTGAATTCCCTTGCATACCTGAGAGGACAGGGCCGCGGGGGTGCGGGGCGGGGCGGGGCGGGCGGAGGGCGGGGAAAATTCATTTGAGTCCGCGCCGCGCCACGCACCGCGGGTACACTGGTGTACAGCCCTATGCACCGCATTACGGCGAGAGGAGTGCAGGGCGGCGCCGCGGCGCAGCGCCCCGCAGCTGTTCTCCCTCTTCTTCTTCTTTTCTTCCTTTCGGGTTTTGCGCGGTGCGCGTCTTTCGCGGGCCGCGGGGAGCGGCAGAAAGAATCGCGGTGGAACAAATCGGCGAGGAAGGGAAGGAATATCGGACTCGACGGGACTCGAGCAGCGCCGCGTCGAGTAACGGCCGCGGCCCGCCGCGTATTGGACCGCCAAAGCAGCCAAAGCGCCATTCCTTCTTCCTCTCGCGTTCCTTCGCTGCGAGGCGGCGAGGCGATCTCCAGGGACCTGGGCGGAGGGCGCAGCAGCCCCGGACCGCGGCGGCGAGGCCCGGCGAGGCGATGGCCACACGATACGAGGTGCCCGAGGAGGTGCCTGGTGTGTTCGCACCTGCCTGCCTGCCTCCTTCCCCCACCACTGCGTATTCATCATTATCCTCGCTTTGAATCGAAAAGGGCGACGCGGCAGTCCAGTTCGGCCCGGTGTCGCCCTCGGCCTAGCCACACGTCGTGGGTGGAGGCGGAGGGGCAGCATTGTCCGCGCTGGGGTGGGGGCGGGGTGCAGGTGGGGGTGCCTCCCCCTCCCCTCCCCCGCCACGACCGCGATGGACAATGTGAAGCGGCGGAATGTGTAATTTGCCGCGCTGGACTTTGCCGCAGTGGGGCGGTATGCGAGGGGAACCGCGGCGGCCAAGACGACGAGAGAGACGGAGAAAACCATTTTTATGGTGGGCGGGGCTGACAAGCATGGACCACTATGGACCACAGAGGAGATCATCACACGCGTCGTTGCGCCGCCGGCCCGGGCCGTTGCGCCACCTGAACGGTAACAAATGTGTACAAATCGTGGTTTGGCGAGACTTTAGGCAGCCACTGCGCCTAATCTAGGGCAGCTGATCGGTCTCCCTCAACCGGTGGGTACTCTTTGGGCCTTCCTTTAGAACCACTTTTTCACGGAGTGCGATTTGCCGCAGAGGGAGGGGGGGAGGAATTTTCAGACCTCAGACAATAGGGGTTCTTGGGAACCCCTTAAAATGTTGAAACCCTCTTCACCAAAGACCGCTAGGTCAGTGGTTTTCAACCTTAGGGTCGCGACCCCAAGTGGGGTCGCGAAAAAATTTTAAGGGGTCGCGGCGAGGTAGCTGGGGTCGTGTTTTGGGCCGATTTTAAGCAGCCACTGCGTCTGATCCGAGGCGGGCATTTTGCTCCCTCAACCGGCAATTGGTCTTTGAACCTTCCTTTAGCATGCCTTTGTTACGGAGTGTGATTATCAGTCTTAGTTTGGGAGCAGTATTGTCTCAAAGTTTACCAAAACGGTCAGAAATGTCTTTGAAAAATCGTGTTTTGGGCCTATTTTAAGCAGCCACTGCGTCTGACCCGAGGCGGTATTTCGTCCTCCTTCAACGGGCAATTGGTCTTTGGACCTTCTTTTAGCATGCCTTTGTTACGGAGTGCGATTATCAGTCTTAGTTTGGGAGCAGTATTGTCTCAAAGTTGGCCGAAACGCTCAGTAATGTCTTTGAAAAATCGTTGTGCCTGTTT